>NW_016690312.1:300010-315162 GCF_001604755.1 Lepidothrix coronata | reverse complement strand
TAGATAGATAGATAGATAGATAGATAGATAGATAGATAGATAGATAGATAGATAGATAGATAGATAGATAGATAAAACCCACTCCTCATCTCCATGGGGACACTGGAGGATGCTGTTACACACAGACCTGAGCTGGCTCTGTCATACAGAGCTCAGAAATTCCAAGTGCAGCAGAGCAGGGTTTCAGAAGGGATGTGGTTCACACCTGGCCAGCCTGGAACAGGGAGTGTCCCCAGGTTTGCCCTGCCCCAGTCCCACAGGGAACACAAGTGACTCCAGTGTCAGGGTGCAACAAGTCACTGCCATGGGGCAGAGCACACCGGAATTGTTCAGTGTGCAAACACTCTGTGTCCTGGAAATTCACTCCCTAAATAACATTCCTCCTCCCCAGAGCTCGGGACACGTGAATAGAGGCAAAGCTTGGCAGTGAATCCCTTGTACCTGCCATGCACAAAGAAGTTGCCCCTGTGTTTGAAGGAACACACGAGGCTGCATTTGAAAAAGTAAGTCACGTGAATACAGAGAAAATCATCAGAACAGCCAAGGATTATTTGTCACTGCCAAGGCAGGACTACACCAGTTTTAGAGATTGTATTGTGCATTCACAGCTTTGTCAAACCAAGACAATTTAAATTGCCAGAGGTTAGTCTGTAAATCCTTGGAAACAGGTTTGTGATGCACTTGTGTTTTGTACTGCAGAACCAGCACTGAGGAACACTCCGGCTACCAGCAGCACTGTCTCTGCTCTACAAAGCAAGAGAGCTCACTTTTGTCATGATCAGTCCTGTCAATAAACTTGGGCACTTTCAACCACAAAAGGAAGAAAAGAAAATACCCCAACAGCATTTGAACAAACATTAACACAAAAGCAGGGTCAAGTTTATCACAACACACAACATTTCTTTACATGTCTTCCAGTACATGGCTTCAGTAAGTATGATGTAAAACTCAATTTTAACAGAATATGACCTTCAAGTTGAGATTTAAATTTGCAAAATCTGAAATAAATTCAATTTTATTTCTAATTATTAATCCAGAAGACTTCTTATAAACAAAACAGGCAATGCTAAAATGCCATCTGAGATGCCTCAAACAATCAAAGACACTTTTTAACAGAGAAAACTAAAGTAAAGGGATGGCAGACACTGGCAGAAGCATAAACTAAAGGTCAAATCTGGAAGCTCACTTGTACTGGGTTTGCATGGCCAGGTTTTGGGGGGAGGGGGGACTACAGGGGTGCCTTCTGTGAGCAGCTGCCAGAAGCTTCCCCCGTGTCCTGAAGAGACAGTGCCAGGCAGGGCCAGGACAGAGCCACCACCAGCCAAGGCCGAGCCCAGCAGGGATGGTGGCAGTGACTCCTCTGGGGTAACACTCATAAAGGAGGGGAAAAACCCCTGTGAAACTGCAGCAGGGAAAGAGAAGTGAGAATGTGAGAGGAACAGCTCTGCAGACCCTGGGGCAGTGCAGCAGGAGGGGCTCCAGGACAGGGGCTGAGGTGCAGCCCCTGGAGAGGCAGCTGTGCCCTGCAGCACATGGGGGTCCTGATGGATCAGAGACCCCCTGCAGCCCCTGGAGGAGCTCCCACTGGAGCAGGGGGTGCCCAAAGGAGGCTGTGACCCCATGGGAAGCCCATGCTGGAGCAGCTCCTGGCAGGGCCTGTGGCCCCATGGAGAGAGGAGCCCACACTAGAACAGGTTTGCTGGCAGGACTTGGGACCCCATGGAAGAGACCCACTCTGGAGCAGCCTGTTCCTAAGGACAGACTCTGGAGCAGCCTGTTCCTAAGGACTGACTCTGGAGCAGCCTGTTCCTAAGGACTGACCCCATGGAAGGGACCCACTCTGGAGCAGCCTGTTCCTGAAGGACTGACTGCATCCCGTGGGAGGGACCCCACACAGGAGCAGGGGAAGAGTGTGAGGAGTCCTCCCACTGAGGAGGAAGCAGCAGCAGAGACAAGATGGGATGAACTGACCACAGCCCCCATCCCACATCCCCCTGCACTGCTCAGGGGAGAAGGTAGAGAAAGTTGGGAGTAAAGGAGAGCCCAGGAAGAAGGGAGGGGTGAGGAGAAGGTGTTTTCGGATTCCGTTTTTATTTCTCATTATCCTACTCTGATTTGATTGGTAATAAACTGTGTCAGTACCTGGTGCCTGATCTCTCCCTGTCCTTATCCCGACCCACAAATGTTTCATTGTGTTTTGTCTCCCCATCCAGCTGAGGAGGCAGTGACAGAGTGGCTTTGGTGAGCACCTGACACCCAGCCAGGGTCAACGCCCCATCATTACAGGGTAACTAACTCATCCAACCTTTCTTACAGGCATGGCTGGTAGCCCTAACTGCTATTAAGCCATCATAACAGTCCCCATTAGCAAACTCTGTTTTCCAGTACTTAAAAATTCTGACAAACTTCTGAAGAGTTCATGGAGAAAATTCCCTTTGACTGCTTCTCAATTCCTTTGGTCATGGTTCATCTAGAACATGCACTTCAATGGCAGGTGCAGAGCAATTTGTTGCCAGAGGTTTGATTTTTTTTCTCTCTGGTAAAAACACAGTGAAATTGAGCCAAAGGATTAACCTTCTAAAAACCTGACATTGGCACACAAGTCCAGAAAATGACTGGCAGCAGAATCTTTAACAAGTCAGACAACAGAGGTAGAACCTTCACTGCCACCACAGGATCCTGAGTGGAGCAGGGAGATGTTGCTGTGTTCCTCACATGTGTGGTGCTCCTTTTGGGACAACAGGGCAGGGAGACATAGGACTGGGAGCAATTAGACAAGACAGGCAGAGGAGCTTGGAGCCACCAAAGAAAACCTCCAGAAACCAGCAATTCTAAGTCCAAAACTCCAGTTGCCAAAGCAAATACTTATCAATGTACTTTCTCATGCTCTGGTGAAGTATCTAATCCATCTGTAACCAGGAGGTTTCATCCAAAGAATCTGATGGATAAAAAACAGCTGAATTTTGGCACTAGAATTAGGTTCTACCCCTGCCTCAGGTGCTTAGTACTGCCTGCAAATACAGAAAATCCATTGTATATAATCACTCTCATGCAATAAGTTTATGAGTGCCCAACTTGACACGCGGAGTTCGTGACCAGGAGTGCTCCTGGCTGCAACTGAAGACAATGAAGTCAAACTGAACACAAAGAATTAACCAGCTCTTTTAATTTAATACTTAAAATTGAGACAATTAGGCTCCGCTTCCTACTTACAAAAAAGAGGTTAATAATCCCCTTAAGTGCATTGTTGAGAAAGTTGTTATAGGGATAAGCTTCACAAAAAAACCTGCTTGGTTCTTAATTCCCACTGCAGAGGGGGGCTTAAATACTGTGCAGCAAGTAAGCCTGAAGCAACCCACTGAAGAGTGGAGAAAAATTATTATGTAATTCTTCATTAATTAAGACTGTCCAGCCTACACACTGTGGAAATTAAAAATAATAGTAGTATGTGCATATGCATTATGCTGCATGACCACATGGGAGCCACTGTTAGACTGCTCAGGAACCCTCTTTATAGCGTTTCCTAATCTTTGCATGTTTAATTTTACAGCCTTACTAATGTTTGAGTGTTTTCTGAGTTTTAGAAATATATTAATGCTATAAAAATGTAAATAGTATAATTTGTAAGTACTGAAAATGTCCTGTCTGCTTATACAGAAAAGAATCACTCATCATGAGGGAAAGGAAGAAAAACAGTTTTGTGGTTAAAGCACAGTCAAGACCACATATTTCTTACTCTCTCTGTCTGATCTTTCAACCTACCTGCCCTGCTACCACAAATGTGCAAAAGAAGCCCCAAAACCACCTTTACAAAAGAAATAGCACAGAATAGCTTATTTGATAATAATGGTACTGCACCTTAGGCAATAACAAAGATTTATCTACTTGCTTAAAATTTCTGCAAAAAGTAAAACAGTGTTTCTTAGAAAAGTAAGAAAGACTGTGAAAACCAGTAAGAAAAACAAGAATCGATAATAATCAATAAATGAGAAAAAAAACTACCAAAGCTAAAAGCTGCCATAAAAATATCACCACTGCTGAACACACAGGCTGTGTTACCAGAACCACCTCAGATTTGAAGGGCTCTGCTTTAGCAAGAGCAGCAGCCAAGTTTAGGACTGCTCTCAACACCACATGGGACAGCAAAGCCTGGGTTGCTGTTCCCTGCACTGAGTGTATTTCCCAGCAAAAACTTCCAGAGCAGGGGATGCAGCATTTGGCACAAGCTCAAAAAGCCTTTTTTTTGGTCATTTTAAAAATGGATGGTAAAGTGAAACTTAACAGAAAGTGAACATCAAAACACAGAAAGCAAATCAGTGAAGTTCATGACAAAAACTTCAAATTCAGAAAAGCAGAAGTTAGAAAAACGCCTAAAGCAAGAAAAAACAAAGTTAGAATTGTCATTTTCTTAAAAAGCCATACATATATATTGATTGGACTGTTCAGGCAATGAAAACAAAGCTCCAGAGATTGGTAATCATCCTGGGAGCAGAAATATTGTTAAGTAGCCCACTTATATGCCTAAATATCTAAATACTAAACCATCCAACTTGCCACATAACCATCTTCTCTGATCACTAAAAATATAAAATCTAACATTGGAAAACACATTTTGAATCAAAACATTTGTAAACTCTGCAACAAAATCCATTTTCAGCAGCAGCCCCATGAAAATTCCAATATACCCTATTTCACCTGATTTGTAAGTTCCAACAACAGATATTCTGAAATAAAATATTATGGGCAAGGTTAACATTGTTCTTTCATCTATGTATGATACTCACTTGATATTCTCAGTCTACAGCAGCACTTTAGTTCTGTTACTAACATAAAATAATTTTAATTAAAAATAATTTGAAATAAGCAACTTATTTTTTGCTATTTGGTTATTAACATAAGCCCATCTGGGTATTAAGATACTGAAAACCAGTGAACCAAATGCATCAAGGGCACGAAAAATCATAAATTGTACAAATGGAAAATGCACATAAACAAAAGAAAGGCAGCAAAGGAAAACTAGATGGCAGCACCTCCCTATTTTTCACAACTTCACAAGTACAAGATTCAAAACAAGACACAGAGGTAAAAATTTAATGCAATCTAATAACCAGTTTTAAAATTCTGAATTTTCTTATCTCTGAAGAACACAATAATGCAAGCAAACCCACCCCACCTGAGCTGCTCGGAATAAAAGAATCCAGAGCAAAATTATTCTAAGATCAACTGAAGCTCCATCAAATTACAGCTCATCTCTTAAAAATCCTGTACCTTAATGAATATCCTACAGCAGCTAAAATTTTGGCAACATTAATGATTTTTTAATATTCAGCTAAAATTAATGTCAACCAAAAAGTAGAAGGAAACTAAAATCACCAAGAGAAAACAGTTCAATTAAAATTATGCACATCTAAGTCCAACCAATGTTTGCTTTAAGCCTCCAAATCTTTATTTCATTAAACATGTTTTTTCAAAACAACCACATTATCACAGTACAGACTCGTACTTTTTAATGCATCAAAAGATGATTATAATATAATATTCATGGAAGATCAAGTATTTCCATGTAAACCCTTAGATACCAAGTTAAAAAGGACAAGGCCCTCGTAGCTGCACCGATAAGACAAATTTATATTCACAATATGAAAAATATTTTTAATACATCTGAATATCTTGCAATATTTTTTCCCTAAACAAAACAAAACAAAACAAAACACTCAAGAAAAACTGCACCTAGGAGCAGTTAATATTAGAGAACTGTAGGTTCATTTAGCTTGGGAAAGACCTCAAAGGTCATTGAGTTCAACCATTAATCTCCCCATTACAGTCCTACACAGTCTTATACTTTGAACTAAATTAAAACTACTATAAGCTCCAGTTGCACCTATTCATGTTTTTCTTGAATATTTTAAAGAAACTAGAAAGACTGCAAATGTAAAAGATCATTAAAATATCAAGTACATCTTTCTATTGCAAGTGCTTCTCTCAATCACTGCTCTCTCTGGACTGTTCTGTCACCTTCAGATTCTGATCCTTGTGACTGAATCCCCTTCACTGCTCCTGCCTGTGCTGCAGACACTCTCCATCCCTTTGGGACACGTGTCCCTGCTCCAGCATCTTTGAGCTCAGCCTTAAACTGATCACAGCTGAGACCTTCCCTGCAAGGTACTTGCTTAACTCCATGTGCCAGTTTTCCAGAATTCCACCAGGAATTGAAACCATCAGATTTTATTCATGCTTTACACAGCAGTAATGGAGAGGAGCATAACTAAACATCTAATCAAAGATTATCCCACCTAAGAGTCAAGAAAAACCCAAATCTTCCTTTCAAAATGGATTTGCCTCTCTTCTCCCAAGAACCTAACATAAAACATTTGCCTCCATCCTCTACTCCTAAAAGCTGTAAAAAATGAGACAAAGGTATTACAGTCAGTAGAAGCACTCACAATGTAAGAAACATCAGATTTAAGCCAACATCAACTGTGTTCCTTGACTGCCCAGCTGAAGGGCTCATCTTTTTATCATGCAAAGACTGGACTTCCCTGCACACCTGCAGAGAGAGCCCTGTGGGATGAACAGCAAGTTCTGTATCCTAATCATCCTGAACTTTTCTGTTTGGCACTGCAATCCAAATACATCTTTTTTTAAAACTCGGGAAGGGCAGAGGGGTGGCTGTATCCATTCCCTACAAAACTAAATACTACAGGATACAGGTATTTGACTTCTGAACCTTCAACAAGGCAACAAGTAAGGACAAAGCCACTGATCTTTAAGGAAAGCCTTTACTTAAGCCCTTGTAGGAATTCCTCAGGGAAAACAAGACTACACTTTCCCTATCTCAGGCAAAAACCAGACCACTCTTGCCCTGTTTCAGCAGCTTCCATTGTTCCTGGAGAAAGGTGGCTCCTTCCTCACACACTGTCCTAGATACCAGCCCAGCAGCTGAACCCAGAGGAACTGACAGGGGAAACCTGGTTCATTGCCCTCCAAAACATCCAGGAGAAGATCTAGCAAATGATGGCCCTGGGATATGGAAATGAAAACCTTGCAGTGCTGCCAGGCTGCAGAAGTGGCTCAGAACCTGACCAGCTCTGCGTGTACCCACCGAGGCAATCTCATTTAAGAACATCGCAAACATTGCCTTATTTCCCCTCCTATCTTTTTGAGAATGAAGAAATTACTCAGTTGTCAGGGGGAGAGAATCAAAGAACTTTGAAATTTAGATGAACAGTTGGGCAATTTTTCAGACACTCTTTCTTCTATTTTTAAAGAAAGCAATTCATAATCCATTTTATATTCTCCAGTTATCACTTTCAACACTTCTTAACGAGTTGCCAAAAGTAACTGCCAGCTTTTGCAATTTCTTTGGCATGTTATTTAATATCCTGTGTTTTACATCTAACTACACTTTCTCCACACAACAATCATGTGAAGTGTATATACAAATTAACACTGAAAACAATCACTTAGCTGAGTAACTTGTGGCACTTGACACTGGCTAAGAAGTAGAACAATCTCAAGAAAAGCAACCATCGTAGTTATGAAACATGAAAGCCATGTCTTTTTCTCATACATTCTTCTTCTTCTCATACATTATCTTAATAAGATGTTATTTCCTATACTCCTTAAGGCAGACTGCAGATTTCCACCTGCGTAGACTTTCTACATAGGTAAAAGCAGAGTAAAACACACACTCAGAGACTAAGGTACAATACCAAGTTCTACACATTTAAATCACCCTGCATTTTAATCCAAATAAAGGTATCTTAAAATAGCTGAAGACATAGTAATAAATTTGAGCTTTGCACAGTAAAATAATGATCATTCCACTAACATCAGAGAGAAAGGTTAAAACTGCACAGCCTGCCATGTTCATCTATCTCACAAAATACTCTGCAGGACTCAGGCAATTAATGTTTATTTTCTGTCTCTCTTGATCTAATGGCACCAGAATTTTTCTGTGTTTCAGTCACAGTGACTCCTGAATATTATACTTTATAGACATAAAAACAAAAGATGTTACTTCTGATTAATTTTAAACTTCTCCTGAAAATTTTAATTCACAGGATACAGCGTTCTGACACATCAGAAATAGATTGTGAAAGAAAACAGCTTAATCATAAACTCACCTAAAAAATTATTTTTCAGTGCAAAGTTTCCCGTGTTTTAGAACTTGATCCCTCTACTGATTAATTATAATGACTACTCAAACAAATAACTGACATTTCCAAAACCTGAGCATAATATTTGTCACCAGTGAACAGTCTGTGGTTATAAACCATTCACCAAATCAAATAAATGTCTCGGGTCTAGTTCTGATAAGATAAACCTTAAGAATTTAAACCTTTACAATCTGGTTCTAAAAGGCTGTCAACCACAATTTTTAAAGACTGCTCTAAGGTCAAACATATATAAAACATAAGCACTGTCACAATGAAAGAAGAGCCTGCAGATCACATGCAGAGTCAGGGAAGTTCAATGTGAATTTCCCAAGGACAAAATAATAATAATTTCTTAACCCTGTTAATTACAACAAATACAGAAATGATCCAGTACAGTTTGGGCAGCTACCACAAAGATCTGTCAGAGGACATGAATCCTGACAAGCTACAATCTCATTATTCTAATCCCACTACACGAAAATAATCAAACTTCTGCATCCTGCAAGATATTTATCATTCATAAGGCCTTGCTGGTTTCCTCTATTCTCAACCACCTTATTAGCACTAAGTAGGGGAAAGGAGGATCTATAATGCAGTGGGGTATTTATCTGGGCAGACCCTGCACAAGAACAATTACACCTGAACTCCTCCAGGTTTCAGCTGACTCTGCAGATACATGACTGTGCACTATCCTCGTGGTTTTATTTTTATATAAATCCATCAAGTCAAATTACACTCCTTCTACAACCTCAACTGCCTCATATAGCTAGAGGACAGCTGCCTGAGGCCAACATGATCAGCATTTGCTGTGCACACATCTTAAGGCTGACTTGGGGATGCACACTGAACACAGAGCCAAGCAGTCAGTCTGCACGTTTGCATCCTTCCTATTCCATGTGCAACACAGGTGTGTTCCTCAGAAGTTTACAAATGACAAACAATTTGTTAATATCTGTTGGGAATTTTAATTCTATATGCTGGCCACAGCAAATTACAGTCACATAAAAACTACCAGCATGGAAGAGAAACAGCTAAAGCTAACTCACTTGAAGAGACTGAGGTGATATTCTTGGTGCAGTCCCACCCCACAGCTTCAGCTGTGCAGTTACACTGTGCACTTGTCTCAGGACCCACTGCTAGAATGTGTGCCTGCAGGAACCACTAAAGAAGTGATTGTTCTTAGTCACAAAGAAAGCCCCAAACGACCAAAGACAGGCACACAAACTCAAAAGAAGAACTTGTCTGCAACTTTGTTGTCATGGAATTAGTGAAAAAAAAAAAAATCTCTAGATGAACACAGGCTTCTCTCTGTGTTTCTTCTTCCTGGAATACATTTCTCTTTGAAGAAATGTAGAAGGCTTCTACAAGTCTTCTTATCCTTCCAGACATCACAAATTTAAACATTAAATTACTGCCTTTTCTGCAAAAAGTTCTTTTACAAATTTCATCCAATCCTGCACTTACCTCTTTTCTGAGAGCACAAAGTTCTTCCAAGTGTTTCCAGGCTTTCATTTATGTCTTTCCTGAGATACACTCCATTGAGCTACAGTCTTCCCTGTGACACTCATTTCTAAAACTTATACTGTAGTTGGCTACTCTGTGGTTTAGATTGCCTCTTGTTATTAACTTCCTTTCCATTCTCTGATTTTATTCTGGCTTCCTTCTCTTCTGAAAAGTTTATCATTGTTTTCAGTTTTTAATTAAACAATAATATTTGGGAACATAAATATGGTGTCATGCATAAAGCACACAATGAGTCAGTCATCAAACGTTAAATATTGGAAAATACCTGTTAAAGTTATTTGAAGCAACTTATAAAACAAATGGAAAATAATACAGGCACCCTCTTCATCTCCTTTCCTCAGAATTACTGATCATTTCTGCAAACACAGACCTTAGGCAAATACCTTAAACTCTGTCTAAACAGCTGCCCTGTACTAAAATCCAAAAATGTTTGCCTCTACATTCAGCTCTAGCTCCAAATGGCCCAAAGCTAAACTGCCTCCTTAGAAACTCTTAAACCAATGAAGCCTTCAAAGTAATTTAAAATACAGTACACCTTCACCCTTGAAACTAAATCAGTCCGAGTTAAAATGAACACACTCCACTGAAGAGTTTGGGATAGCAAAGCACACTGTCCTGTCAATCCTTAGAAAAAAGGAAGAATATTCATGACACAGACAAAACTTTCACTGTAGACAGATCAGACCCAGAGGTGAATCAAAGGAATCAAATCTTTGTTTTGAATAAAGTATATTTTAGAAAGTTAATTATTGCCAATCCTTGTATAGAACGTGCTTGGTTTTTTTCTTTTCTAATGTCCAGTGAAACCCAGTTATCCCAGGCAGCCATTCAGCACAGTGGGATACCACAGTCCTTCTGATTAGAGCAGCAAGGGGCACTCACTAAACCAGTCCAAACCACCACTGAGCTTCCTACCCTCCAGTGACCTCAGTCTGAACAAGGTCTTGAGGGACTTCATAAAGTAGATTTTTTTCCTGAAATAAATAAAAATCCTCAGAAAATAAACTATGTTTAAGTATTTCCTGTTCTCACAACACAAAAGGGACGAAGGCAAAGTTGCAACAATATATGAGCTGATGATGTGCAAGACAGAGTAAAACACAATGCACCAGGGTGAAGTGAAACCAAGCCAGACATACCTGAGCTGTTGACAGGCGAAAAACAGGGCCAGTGGTGGGCACAGAAAGCCTGGGTGACAGGTTGGCAGGGCCCTGTCCCTGTGTCTGCACCTGAGCCTGCATCTGAGCCTGGGCTAGAGCCTGCTGGGGCACCATCACCAGCTGTCCCGCGTCCGTGCGCACCAGCACCATCCCTGGGAGCAAAGGAACAGGGATTGGAGGACAGAAACACAAATAATGTGGAGAATAACACACAAAGAACTATGTGACTGCAGAATACAGAATAAAATTAATGTATAGCACTGCACATTTTTCTCTATGTTGTGGGGTTTTTTTTATCCTCACATAACACGAGATTTAATTTCAAAGAAGAAAAGGAGACGCCACCAGCAGCCAAAAACTCATACCCAATTCAGTTTGGAATTCAAATAACTGCAGTTTATGGGTAGCAGTGATGAAAAAAGCAGTCACTTGAGTATACAGGTGTACAGCAACTGTCAGCAGTCTAGTCAGGTCAGAATAAAATTAGAAAGAAATCCTCATTAAAAGTGAACTATACCAACAATGCAGCAGCTGAGAACAGAACTCAGTGTTTCATATACCAGGGACAATGACCTGAGAGCTTCACTAAAACAACAGCTCATGGGGATATGTGCATGCAAACATTAGATCAGACACATTTCTGAGTATACAATATTTGAGATTTACTTAAACACTGAGCATTAACAGATGATTTGGTGCCCACCCCGCCATCCCCACCATTTTGGGAGGCACTACCTGTGGTTTAGACATCAAGAACAAACAGTTCTCTGTCAGTGCCTGAGAACCAACCACCCCTCAGCACACAACGATACAAGTGCAGCAATTTTAGAAAAACAGCAATGGAATTGTTTTAAAATTAACAATTTCTGGAAGTAAATGATAATTTTTTCAGATTATTTTCTTGTAAAAGACCTCACAAATAGAGGCCTTCTACACAACACAGCCACTGCCATTAAGTTGTGCCCTAAGTTTTCTGGTCAGTAGGTCAGTAAAGGGGAGACAATGGCTAAGGTGGTCCCTGGATCACCTGGAGTTTGACACTTATTCAAGATCACTGCAAAGCATGTAATGATCTTCCTCTAGCTCACTCAGAACTAAAAAACAGTTACCAGACAGAGTATTTAAAAGGAAATGCCAATTTAGCTCCAGAATACATTTTAATAATTTAACCTAGATAGGATACAATGGGTCAAATAAACAGAAAAACATCTTATTTGCAACAACTAAAGAACTAAAAAAATAAGAACCCTTCTATTCTGCTGTTAACCATCAGTAGACATTGTTTCCACAATTTATTTCCATGTGAAAATTGCTTCATATATGTTTTTTAGCTTTTCAAAAGAAAATGAAGAAGGTCCCCATTCAAAGGACACAGTCTGCAACTAACTCTGATGGCAAAGTAATTCAAACAGTAGTGTAACAAATGTCAGAACTCTATACCAAGAAAGTCTTTCTTTCAGTTTCTGACACAGAAAACCAAATCCCAGTCGTGGGATGAACATGTGAGTGAACTGCAGCACCAATAAAACCCTCCCTCACACAGTCTTAGGTGCTCCCTGCCAGCCTTCACTGCCACAAACACAAACAGGCAAATTTCTGCCACTACAAACTAAAGATTCACGGAAATCAAGGTTTAAGGTAACAGGCAGACAGAGCTACAGCAAGGACCACATCCAAAATCCAAATCCACAATCGTAACTCCCTTCCAAAGCAAAGAGTAATTAGAAAAAAAAAAAAAAAGGTTGAAAGAAACCCCTTAAAAACTCTTTTAAAAGGTAACCTTTAAGGTCCATTAGCCATTTAAGCATCAACTTCACAGTTTACATCTGTAGAAAATTCTGCAAGCAGGTGATGTGTTTGGTATATGCCATTCCTAAAACATCTGGACACTCAAACGTGATGGCCAAAGAGGTTATCACTTCTCTGATTATGTTGTAAACCTGAATAAAAAAATCTTCATAGGATATTCCGACCACACATTAAAAAATTCACATTTGCACTACACAGATTCACAGGTGTGTTGTTAATTTATCTTCCCATTTTCTAAACCTAATTCTCAATAGAGAAAAATTGAACGGAAAGGACAAATTAAATGCAGCACATGCCACACAATCTCAGTTAAAGTTGCTGACATAATTACTACCACAGATGCATAAATGCTCATGTATTAACATTATGTTTAACTCAGTTTGGAGGACTACAAATTCCTTTTGCTGAGCAGTATGTACATTAGAATCTGGTTATGTTATGAGACTAATTTTACCTTCCCATCAGCCATTTAAAGATGAAATACACAACTTATGAGTATTATACACCAGAAAAATCTATTCTCAAGAACTGATTCTTAATTTCTGCTTTATGCAGAAGTTTGCAATATAGAAGTTTCAGATTAATTATAAACGATCCACCAGTTTAAAAACTCAAAAGTACCACTGTATTTTCTGAGTAACTTCACTTTAGAACATACTGTCTTCATGTTTTTGCAAATTTAATGGATTTCCAACTAATAATAATAATAATGGCCAGTCTTCGCGAGCGAAGATTTGGGAAAGGTCATTAACCCTTCAAGCCTGCGTAGTGGATTTTTTTAGGTGAGACACAGCTTGCGCTGAACTGAGCCCACCCTTTAATCCTGAGGTTCATCTGCCGGGGCCGAGTGAAACTCGGACAGTGGCAGTGAGGTCCCCAGGACGTAGGTTTGTTTAGAGTGACCTTCTCTTAGATGGATTGCCTCACAGGGCTAACGAGCTCCATCTGCCCGGGGGGCCGGGAATCGAACCCGGGTCGCAGCGGTGAGAGTCCTGCACCCTAACCACTAGACCACCAGAGGCCCCAAACTATTGGATTTCCAACTATCTTGTAATGAAAACTCGAATTATAACTTTCCAGAGTATTATTTACATAACATATAGTTACATTTACTAAACCCTGGATTGGACTGGTTTCAAAGGCTCCTTTGTCGCTCTTCTGTGTGAAAGTAAGTAACAGATCAAAGTATTGCTACAACGAACTTCAGAAACTGTGCGCAAAGTTACAGTGCACATTATCATGTGCACATGGTAATTTTCGACAGACTGACAACTGGGAGTCAAGTCTGAAGAGCAACTTATGTGTTTCAAGTCAGTTGGGTCTTCGTGAAACCACCAAGCTTGGTACGTTTGGAGCATCAGAATCTGGAGGATCTTTCATAAACTATGGCCAAATACACAACTACTACCGAGTGAACCTAGAAGCAAGCTTCTAGACCATCACACTGTTGCTCTACTTAGCTAGTAAGTATCAAATATTTTAAGAAACGAGATGGAAGAAATAAGTTATTTCAGACAGTGACATTAACGGGAAAAACAAATTAGTTCAAATGTTAAATCAACTCCTAAGTCAAAAAGACACGAAGATACCCAAGTCTCTGCAACATGAAAGTCTAAACAGGGGACCATAGAACTCCTTGGATGAAACAATATAGAGTTAGATCAAGAATCACTGGGATGAAGGGATGCTGGTTTGGTTAGTCAGCGACCTTGCTGAACTTACATTTTTAGTAACGAAAGTTAAGAAATTTAGAGCAGCACAAACAGGACATAAGAATTGGAAATGAAATATGGTGGTGGTAAGACTGCCCTGACACAGCAGACAGTAACACCACCGCAATTACTGACATTAAAAATGCTACATTGCACAGATTTGCCTGTATCCTGCCACTTGAATTGCAGCAGAAGACATGCTTTCCAACAGGAAAACTTTCCAAGACTATCAAGTGTAAAGCAGAAAATAAAGTCCTTCCAAACATATATAAAGTTCTTCTTAGCTAACACCCCAGCTTTATCTCCGGTACCACCTCGGGGTAACTCACCGTGACTGCCGCTGACCCCAGGACACTCCGGTAACTCACCCACAACAGCTGCAATTACCGTGCACGAGCCGCACCAATGACACCCTAATTAGCGGCAGCCAGTGGTGGTGGCTCTTCTCCGGTTTCCAGCTCGTCGAGCAGCGGGAGGGTGACAACTTCAGGGGGAGAAAAGCCCTGGGACCAAGAAGGTGAGACAGCGCGGGGAGCGCGGCGCTCACTTACCGGGCGGGATGGTGAAGCCGGGCGGCAGCTGGATGGTGGTTTGCGGGGGGGGCCGCACGATCAGCTGCGGGGCCACGATGCGGGGAGGGGCAGCGCCCAGCGCGGGCCGCGGGGACACGGGCTGCGGGGCGGCGGGCAGGACAGCGGCAGCGCCCGGCTTGGCGGGCACCGCGGGCTTGGGCGCGGCGGGGGCCGGCGCGGCGGGCGCGGGGCTGGCGGAGGCGGCGGGCGCGGGGC
>NW_016690312.1:213010-299864 GCF_001604755.1 Lepidothrix coronata | reverse complement strand
AACACCGGGAACAGCTAGAGTTGGAGCGGGAACAGCCGGAGACGGGCTGGGAACACCACGAACAGCCAGAGTTGGAGCGGGAACAGCCGGAGACCGCTCGGGAACACCCGGGACCGCCCGAGTGTCCATCTCTGTGTCCCCCCGAGGGACTGACCGGGACCGCCTCAGACACCGCCCCTGTGTCCGCCCGTGTGCTATCCCCGGGACCCGGCCGGCGAGGCAGAGGCTGCGGTGCCGCTGGAGAAGCCGGGATGTGGAGCAGTCCCTGCCCGCCGGTATCCGCAGGGACCCCACGGGCAGGGCCCAGCTCGGTGCCGTCCCAGTCCCCTTCGCCTCCGCTCCGCCCCGGCCCGACCCTCCCGGGGGAACCGACGGACCCGCCCGGGCTGCCCCGCACCGGCCCCTGGGCGGGAGCTGCGCCGCGGGAGCTGCCCCGGGCCCTCCGCCCCACGGCTGCACCGCTCCGTGTGCGCTGCAGGCTGTGCGTGTCCGAACCGACTGCTCTCCCGCACCACCGCGGCTGCGGGGATACAATTTCCTAGCGGGGACGCTGTTGGAAGACGACGACTTGTAAACCAAAAAATAAGACTCTGCATCACCACAGCAGCTGCTACGGTGTGCTGATCCCGCGGCATCCCCACGGGAGATGTAAGGTAGTTCATTTTGTTACTAACACTTTGGCCATCGCGCTCCTGTGTGCCCTTTTCCCATCGACACTTCCTCTCGCACTCGGAAATACCATTTAAGAGAAAGACGGTGGTCCTAAATCATCATTTTTATAACTAATGACAGGGCAGTGTCTTTGATGGGACCCTCCAAATAAAAAGTTTCCCCCTATGACGGGGAATCCTCACAGATTTATGCTCCAGGCAGCAGACAGAGATTGGATTGCAGCTCTGTCCCTGCTGCCCTGCAATAGCAGGTGGGACTGTAACTGAGCTGTGCTTGAGCTGCTGCTCTGTGGTCTGAAACAGTGAATCACTCTTCATTTTCTGATTTTTCAGGATTTCCCAGAAAACTGAGTCAGGTGTCTCAGTGAATAACCCCCCTTCGATTGCTCACTGCGCTGGTGGGAGCAAGTGAAGGGCTCTCAGTGCACGCCGCTCCTCTCCAGTCCCAACTCCATCTGTTCATACCCTGTACAACCCTCTGGAGTCACCACACTCAACTGCTCTGGTACCTTTTCTTTCCTCTCAATGAAGGTCACATTTTTATCCAGGATAGTTTTTCCTGATTGTCCTTTAGGAGCAGGTTTGTGATGAATCAAAATAAACCGCTCTTAAAACGCATTAAATATGGGTTGCACCAGTTTAATTAGGATAAGTTTAAATGTCTCTTGAAACTAAAGCAGTGCATATTTCTTCAATAAAGTGGCCAGTAAAATCCTGAAAGCCCAAAGGTGTGGTCAGGATGTATGAGCAGGAGATGGTGCAGTAAGTGAATGGGAAAGCACAGCAGTGGTTATGAAAGGCAGCATTAAATGTACACAAGAGGTCTATACATCAAAAATTGGCTTAGCAAATGAGTATTGCTTTTGTGGAGTGCTACAGCTGAATTAAATTTGGATTTTTAACAAATGTTTCTACCTGGAAATTTAATTAAAACATAGTAGATGCTGTGACTATTTGTTATTGCACAAATAGAAAGAATAATAATTTGGGTTGGGAAAAATATCAATCTATCCAATCTATGTTATGAGTCACACATTTTATTGATTTTATCAGAGAACATTTCATTAATCCCTCAGTTGCCCTGATCCTGGACTTCATTTGCATACCACCATCTCCAGAGTTTTCATAAGAGAATGAAAAGTTAGACATGTGATTCTGCAATTAGTACTGACTATGAAACAAATTTTAATGTGCATTTTTCTGTGGCATTAAACTGGGTGTGTCCATAAAAACCACCCTGGAGGAAACTTTATTGCTTTGTAACTTCAGAAGATAAAAGTCACATTCCCACCGGAAGGAGAAAATGGCAAGTATTAAAATTTTAACAGGTATTTGTGGGTGGTAAATCTATAAAACATTTATTAGTATTTCTTCCCACTCACCTCTTCTAAATTGAGAGATAATATATATATATATATATATATATATATATAAACACACAGAGTAAGAAAGTATAATAGAATGTTTTATTTAATAAAACATGATGTACAGTGACTCACACTGGACTGCTTTCAAGTCAGGAGGTGAGGACATACCTAAGAATGTCTATAAACTTGCTGCTGAAAGTGGTTTTGGGCTTGGGCTTTCACACAGAGAACGAGACTTCTAGTAAAGCACAGAATCTCTGTGAACTTTTTTATTCATTCTTCTGCTATAAAATTACTTTTCAAATATTCAGATGTGTTTCATCACAGAAAACATTTCTGAACATATTTATTGCTCTTTCATTTTTAGGAATTATATATGTAAAGAATATTAAAAAAAAAATCAAAGATATATAATAGTCTTTAGGGAAGTTAACTTCCAGCCATGGTTTTAAAATTGCCTGTGAAATAAAATCCACCACAGAACTTGCTGAGCTGCTCTTCATCTCTCTACACTGCTAAACCCTGTGCCCTGTTTCCAGCCCAGGTTTGTCACCAATAACTCAGTACACAATAGGATCCCTCTGCCATGTTCAGCTGCACAGTGATAACAGGTCACAAACAGCTTCTTGTCTTCTAAAGAAGTGAAAGTGCTTAGAAAGGAGCACTATTTTCCTGGTTCTGTGTTTCTTTAAAATACACACTTTCAGTGCCTTCAATATGCAATTCAACTACCTTAACTTTAAATTTAACATCAAGATGGTACCTACCAGGTTCAAATCAGATTTTGAGATTATTTCTTAAAATGAACTTACAGAACTCTTTACCTGTATTATTGAAATTTACTTTACACTATAAACATATTCCTTTAACTGCTGATTTTAAGTATGACTTAGAAATTATAAATTCACAACATTGGAGAGTACAAAGATGACTAGAAAACAAGCAGCTGCCCTAGGAATAGCATAGAACTGTTTAGGTTGAAAAAGACCTCTGAGATTCCCCCAGCACTGCCAAGGTCACCACAAACCCATGTTCCCAAGTGCCACATCCACACATCTTTAAATCCCTCCAGGGATGGAGACTCCACCACTTCCCTGGACATCCTGTTCCAGCACCTGACCACCCTTTTCATGAAGAAATGTTTCCTATTTTCCAACCTGATCCTCCCCCGGCACAGCTTGAGGCCAATTCCCTCTTGTCCTGTCCCTTGTTCCCTGGGAGCAGAGCCCAAGTCCCACCTGGCTCCCCCCTCCTGTCAGGGAGTTGTGAGAGCGAGAAGGTCCCCCCCGAGCCTCTTTTTCTCCAGGCTGAGCCCCCCCAGCTCCCTCAGCCCCTCCTCATAAGATTTCTGCTGTAGACCCTTCACCAAACCCAGGTCAACTGCTTGGAAGGCAGAATATGTTTAAATTCAGTTTCATGTATCTCAGTTGCAAAGGAATTTCATTTTTATATATGACTTGTAGAAATTTTGGAGCTCTTCAAGTTAGTTGTAAATACTTCTCTACTCACCTAGACAGGACTTGATGGAGAGGCTCAGGAATATTTGACATCAAGAAGGCTACAATTTAACCCTTAAGCTTTTCAAGGGGGTTGTTTTCTATTCCTTTGTTTGTTTTTTTAATTCATTCTGGCCAACTTCTCTCTTTCAGAAACTTGCAAGTTGTTTCAGAAAAGAGCATCCAGCCTGTTCAGCCTCCAGAGGAGACACTGGAAGGGACCCCATCCATGTCTGTCAGTGTGTGCAGGGAGGGGGCAGAGGCTGGAGCAGGCTCTGCTCGGGGGGCCCAGCAATGACACAGGAGGAACGGGCAGGAACTGATGCCCAGGAAGGTCCAGCTGGACATGAGGAAGAACTTCTTTGTTGGGCAGTGACCCAGCCCTGAACAGAGACCAGAGAGGGTGTGGAGTCTCCTCACTGGGGATATTCCAGAACCATCTGGACACAATCCTGTGCCGTGTGCTCTGGGATGACCCTGCTGGACCAGATGATCCACTGTGGTCCCTTCCAACCTGACCCACTCTGTGATTCCGTGAAAAATAAACTCTGACAGTTTTCCACTTGAATTCTCTCCTGAAATGCTCATTTACTGTGTCCTGAGCTCAAAGAAATGTCTATTTCTATTTCCTGTTCCAACCACACGAGCTTGGAACCCTAATTCTATATATGGGAGTCTTCAACTCCAGTTTTGAGAGGCAGATGAGGGAGGACTTAGGAAGTTGTTCACTAGAAGCAAAGCCATGTGACTCTTTGGGGCAAACGGTTGTATTTCAAGGTATTGCTCTTCCCCTTCTCTGGGCTGTCACGTCAGAACCACCCTTCCTTCCTCCCTTCCCCTCCTTCTGTCCCCTCTCTCCAGGAGCCAGGGCTGCCCTGTGACCTCCCCCACCCACCTCTGAAGCAGATACATCTCCCTCTGTGAGGAGGCAGGAAAATCAGAGCTGATCCTCCAGACTCTTTCCATGCTCTCCACCTCCTCCAGTAGATGTCATTTTGCCCTGCTTCAGAAGCAGCCACACCAGCCTCTTTCCTTGTAACAGAATATCCGTGTCTTTGTTACTTTTCTAAAGAGTAGCTTTACTTGAGCTAAGTTACAAATGCAAATTGTCTGCAGTGGTCTCCCATGGACTTGATATGGTTTATCAGTCATTAACTGCAGAACTTTGCTACAAAGTCTTTGAAGTAGTCCAGGACATGCTGGAAGTGATTACAGCAAATCTCCCTGGGCACTCAAATCCTCCATGACTTTACAGTCAGTTCAACTTGGGCACAAAGTTCCCAGGACTCTGTTCTGGCTCCCATTTAGAAACACACAGGCCCTTTCTGGAAAAATCTGGCTTGTTATTGCATTTCAAAGCCCTATTCTGAACAAAATACTTGGTGAATCTTTGCAACATATTAATGTCCAGTAGCTGCAACAAAAGCTACTAAGTCCCCCTTCCAGAGATTGGTCTTTGTTGTGTTGTTTTCCAGGCTGTAAATACAAAAGGGGGGCCTGTACCATGTTTTAACAGGCAAAGCTTCCAGCAGAAGCCTTATTTGTGATTTTTATTTAAGATGTACAAATTGAGTGCAATCTCAAAATCATGATTTTGTGTGTTTGTGTGTGTGTGTTTACCTGTACTAAAAGAGTATTTTTTCAGGATGAATTCCACTCTTTGGTCGAGACTTCATCCACAGTAGTGTTACTGTTGGCTGGCAAGATCTGACTCTCTTAACACCATCAGCAGAGTAAAATGGGATCCCTGTGGAACACAAATCCGTGTTATCCCCACCTACACTCCTGCAATTCTCCACACGGCTGCGTCCTGAACTTGTACAAACCGCTTCTAAAATCACCGGGATTTGCCATTCCAGGCGGCTCGGGCCCCTCGGACACCCTGGACCCCAAATCACCAAACCTGCCGGCACTGCCCGGTGCTCACGGGAGGGGGACGGGGAGGGGGAACCCGGGGGGCGGCCGGGGGCAGAACCGGGCTGGGCAGAACCGGGCCGGGCAGAACCGGGCCTGGCAGAGCCGGCTGGGCAGAACCGGTCGGGGCCGGGCAGAGCCGGTCGGTGCCCCTCATCCCGGCCCCGCCGCCCCCCCGCTCCGCCGGTGCCGGTCAGTCCGATCCGATCCGGTCCGATCCGGTCCGGTCCGGTCCGGTCCGGTCCGGTCCGGTCCGGTCCGGTCCGGTCCGGTCCGGTCCGGTCCGCTCGGTGCCGCCCAGCCCGGCCCCGACGCTCCGTCCGTGCCTCTCCCGCTCGGCCCCAATGGCCGCCCCGCCCGGCGCGGCCCCGCCCGGCGCTCTCGCGAGAAGTGCGCGGTCCCGGCATGCCCCCGGCGGGCCGGGCGGGGGGGCGAGCGAGGCGAAGGCGGCGGCCATGTTGGGAGCCGCGGGGCGCGGGCCGTGCTGAGGCTCCGCCGGGGCCGCACTGGGCGCTGTGTTTATCGAGGAGCGGCGCTCGGGGCCGCGGGGGAACAGCGCCTGCCGCGCCTCTGCGCCGAGGTCGCTGGGCGGCCGGTGCCCGGCTGGAGGAGCGCTCGGCGCGGGGGGAGGAGGGGTGTCCCTGACCGAGGAGCAGCGCCATGAGCGGGGGGACGCCCTACATCGGGAGCAAGATCAGCCTCATCTCCAAGGCCGAGATTCGCTATGAGGGGATCCTGTACACCATCGACACCGAGAACTCCACGGTGGCGCTGGCCAAGGGTAAGGCCGCGGGCGGGACCGGGGGCGGCCGGGGCTGAGGGGCTGCTCAGAGCCCTCCTCGTCCCGCCGCCTCCCGCCGGGGCGGCTGCGGTGGAGGGGAGCGAGGGGCTGGGGAAAGAACGGCGGCCCCGCTCCCTCGGCCCCGCGGAGCAGCCGGGAGCGGGACCGGGCCAGCGCCGGGCTGAGGGTCCCGAACAGAGCGCAGGGACGAAGCCCTCGGCAGTGGAAGCGCTCCAGAGTTAGTGCGTAAAAGGGAGAAGGAGGAGGAGGCTGCGAAGAGGTTTTCTCTGCATCGTAAGAATTCCAGACCTGCAGGGTTCCAGGGCCGCGGGCGGCTGGGCTGTGCTGCATCCTGGGACAGCCGGGTCCGAGGGGAATCCCGAGCGCTGGGCTGTCGGCAGAGAAGGCTGAGCGTGAGCTCTCGGTTTGGGAGGTATCTATATGGCGCTGCATGGTTCGAAATGGTACGAGAACGTATCGGCCAGAAAATATATGTATACACGTATGTATGTATGTATAAGGAAGTTAGAAAGACGTGTTTACTGAGAAGAGAGTTGGGAAGAAAAGAAAAAGAGAACCTTTGAAACTGGGCATCCGAAGGATTTCGGTGTTTCTCGAGCGTGATAGTGCTCTCTCAACATAAAACATCGAGTCAGAACTGTTAGTCAGAACCTCTTTGTAATGGATTCTGCAAAACTCTGTAGTGTTTTACTTTATACTTCTTGCTTCTGCAAAGTTTTGCTAAATCATCTAAATGCATATATAAAAGCGGAGAATTTATCCAGCTGTAGCATAAATGAAATATTTTGGACAGGGCTGATACGAAAGGCTTAACGGCGTCTGTTTGACACGGCTGGCGGATACCGTGTGGTGTGTTCGCTTTCACTGGCTGTTCTGGGAATTCTCGGTTGTGTGCTGTTGTACTTTAAGGCCTCCTCCCCCCCTTATTGTTTAAGAAATATATTACTTTGTTTTGTAAATTCTGATACGTGGGCTTTCAAACACCTTACAGTAGGTTTGGTCCCAGGCTTGCGTTTCGTTTATGAGGCACTTAGCTTTTATTACGTGACTTTTACTTGTTTCTAAAGTTGCCTTTAGGTTAAATTACCTTGCTGGAGTCGCATTAGCTACTTTAAGAGGACAGCTGGTATTGGTTTATATGAGAAAAAGATGAACACTGTGATTAAAAATAAACGTTCCGGGATTCCAGTTGCATGCTGTGATTGTTAAGGTTTGTGCAAAAGAACTTGGAAAAAGAATCCCATCCTCGAGGACCTTGTGATAGTCTTGTCCAAAATGAGACTGATTTAGTGCTGACCAAGCCAATTTTGCATGACTTCTCAAGAGTGGTTAAGTCATGTTGTGGCATATCTGCCAATGCGTACATATTTATGACATCAAACTACAGTTACAAGTCTAATCTGCTCTCTTCCCATAGTTCTCATCTCAAATGTAAATCCAAACCATTACATTTGCTTTAATAAAACTTGGCTGAGTTAGCTGAAGAATGTGTGTTTTGTAATATAGCGTCATGATTCAGAAGAGAATAAACCAGTATTTCTAGGCCCCATGGAACTAAAAATCTTGAGATTAATCTGGAGCTGATAACAACCACGTTAGACTGCAGAACAGTTTGCTGTGCTCGTGAGCAGAATGCTCAGCTCTGGAATATTGGAGTTTCTGAAGGCTCAGGTCATTGAATGGATGTGACAGGGTATGTGTAGGGTGGCGAGTGTGCTTAACCATGGCCAGGTCTGTGTGTGAAAGCAGCAGAACTTCCTGTGCAGCTGTGAATAGTTACCTCTTCTTCCTGTGCTGAGTCCAGAAGTCAAACTAGAACTGTTTAATGTGGATCTTTACCACAAATGTCAAACTTTCTGCCAGAAGGAGGCAAAAAAAGCCCCAAAAGATGATGCTTTCACTTGCTCAGCTGCATAGACTGTGTGGCATGTCACCGTTACCTGGATTGAGTGCAGGACAGCTTATCATTATTCATATTCTAAGTGAATTCACTGAGACTGTGACATAAAATGCAAAAGTAGAGGTAGAATCTGTTCCTGAATAAGTGCAGATTTGCCCAGCAGTAGGATTTGTGCGAGCTAAACTAAAGTCGGAGATTAATCTCCTGAAGTTGTGCTCGTGGAATGCCCTCATTTATCTTAAATTGTCTGAGGTTTCAGACAGAAATAAGATCTTTGGGTTGCCAGCAGGGACTGTAGTTCTCCCTCACTGAGGGCAGTCTGCTCTTGTTCCCTCATCAGCATTTTGTTTACGAGGGTGGGATCTTTTCACTCAGCAAAACTTGTGGCCTGTGTCTCAGGAGTTAGAGGAAGAGAGCAACTGTTAAATACTGAGCATAACATTTCTGTCCTGCGCTGGAGTCTGAGCAGGGAAATCGATGCATCCTTTCCCAAAATGTTGGAGCGTGTGGTTATTTAAACAGCAGGGAAAACGCCCAGGCACACTGGATTCCAGGCATTGAGCAAGCTATGCAAGTATTTGAGGTTCTTAAATAATATTGGCGCATATGTTTGCTTTGGATTGCCAGCTTTTCAGAGACAGTGTCTGGAACCAAAACCACTCAACTCCTATTGTCAAGCCTCGAGTTAAATTAACTTGAAATGTCTTTCCAGTTCATGGTTCTAATTAATACTTGTTTCTTTTTAAAAAGCATTATTAATTTTTAAAATATCATTAAGTCCAACCAGTTTAAGAAGAGAGTTTGCAAGCCATGGATGGTTTTCTTGCTGGAAAGTGCTGCCCTACCTGGGGCAGCTAAGAATGATTGTGGTGCTTGATCTTAAATGTGGCATTAAAAATGAGGTGTGATCTTTCATACTGTAATATTTTTCTATTTCAAAGCACTAATTTAGAGAGAGTGATTTTTAATGCAGGTAAGCTGTGTAAGAATATCCGTGTTGGATTGGGAAAAGCTTTGTTCCTTTCAACAATAGGAAATCCTTAGGCATGAGAGTATATGTTGTCTCTCTGGTATAATGGATCAGTTGTCACTTTTCAGCTGTTGCACCATTGAGAGTTGCATTTGGAACAGTTATAGTTGATAGACACTAATGAAATAGCTTTTGGTAAATTAACAAGTGGTTAAACTTCTGGTATTTCTGGCATTTTCAACCATCTGTGGTAGTGTTTTCCATGGTGTAATGACACATCAAAAGGAAATCTTTCCTTTTAGACTTTTACACAATATTAGTTGCAGGTGAAAGACTAGGAAATATAGACGGAAGGAAGTTAAATTCTTGTGAAGACCTGAGCTGCTTTTTATCATTCAGGGGTGGGAGCGGGAAAGGGAAGGGTTAAATTTTTATCATGTTTTTATAAGTTGATTTTTTAGTCAGTTAAGTGTGATGCTCCCTGAATGTCCGGAGTTTTAGTGCATGTGTGCCAAACCAAACCTGTGCATTGTGTGTCCCAGCAGAATAATTCCTCTGGTCAAAGCCCACTCCTGGCTACTGCCCTCACATCCATGTCCTGCAAACCCAGCACCCCAGGGGTGAGGGGACATGGGCTGAATTGATTGTTCACGTTTACACTCCTGTACTGTGGTGTGCAGGGACCAGAGCATGTTCCCAGGGGAGGGGTTGGGGTGTTTTGAGGACAGATGGCAATAGGAATGACTTGCTCACTTGTGGTGGTCTCATTTTAATGGTCGTGCTTCCCCTGGGTTCCTTAGGAGTGGGGGGAGCTGTCTGTGTGTGTGTTTGCTGCCCAGGGAGGGAGAGGAGCAGAGTGTGTCAGTGCTGTGCACAGAGACTGAAATAATTCACTTTATATGAGAACAGGGTCCTCTTGCTAGTAGAGTGAATGGCTTGGCTTTTGAAGAACATTCTGCTTAAATCCCCTGTGTGAATCAGCAAGTAATCATATCTGCTAAGGGATAGGGCAAGTTGCAATGTTGCCATTGAATTCTACAATAGTGTAATGTGATAATAGACATTTAAAAATAGTAGTGACATAGTCAAAATCTGTACAAAAACTTGCTCTCAGCACTTTAATACAAAATTGGTGGAACTACTCGGGTGCAAGTACATACATGAATCCTGTTGGGCCTAACAGGGTGAGTTTCTTTCTAATTAGCTACTTAATTGTACTTACACTGATAAAAAAATAAGTTTGCTTTTAATGTGCTCTGGTTGCCGATTTGTTTGTAAGTCCCTAAGCCAGTTTAGGCCTTTAAAAAACCAAAGACCAAACCTGAAATTGTCAAAGTGAGATTACTGGTTCTGCCACAGTTCTGGGGTGAGTTGTAAGATTGGGTTGCCTTTCACACGCTTGTTTTCATTTTCTCTCACACTTCAGTATTTTGCTATAGATGAACCACTGAGCCTTGTTCTGGAGGAAGGAGGGAGTCTGAGGGAATACCCCCAGAGACAGGGCTAGAGAGAGCTCCAAGCCTGCTGCTCTTCCAAAATCTTGTGCTTTTGATACTTAGTATTTCTAATTATGCAAAACCATGGTGAAAGCTGTTTCTTTCTAAAATGCTGTTGTGCTGGCCACCTCAATATTAGACTTTTTACTTCAGTGAGCTCAGATTATGCTAAATCCTAATCCAAGCTGGAAAAGGAGAAACTGTAAAGGCAGCTATGCCTTTGGAAAGTACTAAAAGTAGCTTTCAACTCCTTGTCTTATAATACTTCTGAAGGGCCTGATTGGGTAGACAGTGCAAAAGCATTGAGTAGCCCCTTTTTAAATCACTGCCCATGAAGTTCTGGTTCCTGCTTTAGAGGGAAATCAGACCTGGGGTGGTTATTTTTGTTGCTTGGGGTGGGAAGGCGAGGCTGAATTGCAAATCAGAGGAGTTTGCTCACCCCTCTCCAGCAGAGCACATCTTCACTGGATGAAATTGGGTTTGTATTTTGCAGAAAGTTATCCTAAACCCAGTTTGACCTGGGGAGGGGAAAGATAGAGGAAAAAAGCCAAACTCTTAATAGCAAGTCTTGATGTGTTTTATGGCTAAACCACTGTTGACCTTCTCAGTGTCTTGAGCTACCTGTATAGACAGCTGAATCTCATAAAGATGAATTCTAAATTTTGGCATTGAAAATACTTCCTTTTGATGTTATGATAATTTTATGTTGGGGGAAAAAGACAAATTCTTTCTGACATACAGTAAAATCCCATTACCTCTTTGGAGCTGTCATTTAGGTGAAAGGTTGTTCACTTTTTTTGGTTGGTTTAGAATGGAGAAAGGTGATTGCCAGGTGTTAAAACTGTTCCTCTAGGTGACATTGGTATTAATGTTAAAATACTTACCCCGTGCAGCGTAGCTCTGACTTAAGAGAAACACTTTCAAAGCATATTTCTTCCATAGTTCATCAGATTTTTATTTCCATGTAAGGGTAAGATGCAGTCCTCTAACTTACTGCCCCTTTTTTGTGGTGTTGCTCCAGGGTAGTTCCTTCACTTTAGCTAGAAAGTAAAACACTTTGGTGACTTACTGATCACACTCTGGCCATTTTTGTGCACCTTGGTAGACAAACCAGAGAGAAGCAATACAAAATCAACTTCAGTTTTACTTACCAAGACAGCAGGTCAAATGATGGAATGAAAGTCCAAGTTAATTTATTAGTTATCTAATAAACAGAGTATAGGATGGCCAGAGAGTGAGGGTGGATCCATGGGCAGGACAGTGAAATGGAAAAGCCTGATGAATAAAAGCAATGGAATGAACTGTAGTAATGCACATGACCAGTTGATAATGTTATTAAGCATTACCTTGAGTTAATTTCTGCAAATTAAGTTTCAGATATCTTTTCCTGTAGAGGAAGAAGAGACATTTGTCTTGTAACAAGTATTGACATTCACTTAACAGAATGTGCCTTTTTACAGCACTCACATTTTACAGCACCATTCAGAGGAGACTTTCAGATGCACAGAAATAGAAAAGTTGATTAAAGTCAGCTCAGTAGATGATACAAGAATGAACAAAATAATTGTAACCACTTAATGTTATTATTTTTCATTGTAGCGAATTATACTTCTCCAAAAGGTTTTTAGTACTTGACTGTTAAGCTCTGTTTATGCAGCATTACAAGAAGCAACAGTGATGGAAGATGGTTGCTGAGAAATGACTCAGTGTCACTTCATACAGCTCTTGACTAATGGTTTTAGGGGTGCAAATAAGTGGCTAATGATGTCTCCAAAATGTTGATTCATCTGAAAATGAGGGAAATCTAATTCTGGTAAATTAAAGCAAAATACAGATTTTTGTCAGCATTATCTGTAGTACCTTACAAAGCAAACACGATCTAAAAGGCTGGAGCAAGAACAGTCATGAGGGATTATTAAAGCTGCTGTAATTCGATGAGATTGTGAATGTGATTGTCATGATTTTGGGGTTCGGGGTTTTTTCGTCTGTGGTTTCAATCCATTGTTCAGTTTTTGCTAACAAAACTCTGGCTCTTGAAGACATATCTCTTCAGCTGATTTTTTTTTTTGTTTCTCTTGATACTCACTGAGGGTTTTAAGGTGAGGAAAAGTCTTTGGGAAGGCAGTGGCAGTGAAGTGTGGTATCAATTACACCATGTACATGGTGATTATATGTAGTGCAAAAGGAGGAGCTTGATAAACGTCATTGCTGTGCAGCTGGAAAACTGTTGGAATTCAGCTAAGTACATACAAATAATTCAGTGTCTTGGCATGCTGCACCCTGTGCAGGCCTCCTTAGGAAGATAGTTATGCCCCAGTGAGTTTGCTTCATTTGACAGAGATCATATGAGCCTTACACCAGCAAGAGAATGCATTTTGCTTTGTGAAAATTATAGATGCATACCACAGAATTCCTGTTGTTTTATTAAATGTTGATTTAGCCCTTGAATCTACTGAGAAATACTTCACTTTGGATAACTTTTAATATTCTAGTTTCTGGTAGTATTAACATGTTTTCCTGATTTGCAAGTACAGAATATGAAGTGTGTAAACTCATGTATTCCTTGACTCATAGGACTGCCTTACCAGCCAAAAAAACCTGCCTTGCTGCTTCCCCTTACCCTCACAAAACAGTTGAAATAATGAACATGTAAGTGATAGCATAAGTGATGTCTCAGTCTTTCTACTTGGTTTTTAACTGAAATTTTTAAGATCAAATTGCTGAGGAGTTGATAATGATAAAGAATATGCTGCCTATTTAATAAGGATTTTTTTCTCAACAAAATTTTATTCTGGTTATTTAAAGCTGTTGGTCTCTGTATGTTTGAAACTTCTGCTGGCTGTGGGCTGTCATCATTGCTCCCTCTGTCCCCATGTTGCAGTTCGCTCCTTCGGCACAGAGGACAGACCGACGGACAGACCGATCCCCCCTCGCGATGAGGTCTTCGAGTACATCATTTTCCGTGGCAGTGACATTAAAGACCTGACTGTCTGTGAGCCACCAAAGCCTCAGTGCTCCTTGCCACAGGACCCTGCTATTGTTCAGGTGAGTCACATCATCTTTCTAGCTATAGCCAGGTAGCTTTAAGTGCTCTCTAGCTGAGTGTTTAAAATGTTTATCACTCTGAAGTTCACAACCCAGTGAAAGAACTCTGGAAAGATTTTCCTCGTTGGAATCATGTCTTTAACAGTGAAATTGGAGGTTGAAATCTAACTCTAGCACAGTGCACTGGATACCAAAGCTGCTGTTTTCTCAGAAACAATTGATTTTTTGTGGATCTTGATGCCTTTTTTGAAAGGGACTTGGCTTAGGAGGACACTTATGCAGGAGTTCTTGGAAAGATCAGGCTTGGTAAAGGTCAAACGGAATAGATGCTGAAACCTCTCCAAATCACTAATGATTTTTGCTTGTTTGCTTTTCTTGATTCTTGATTGCTGACTGACTTAAATGTTTCATCTAGCTATATGTTTTTATGGAGGCTTCATACAAAGGGGCAGTTATTTGAAAAGGGAATACTTGGTACCTGAAGGGAAAGCAGCTTACAGCTTGAAGCCTTCAGGATTAATCAGCTTGTTGTTTCATAGTAAATGGACTGGCAGAAATAGTTATTTTTCATCTTGGAAATCTATTGGCTTATTGATTGTGCTTATGGGGTATCTTAAAATAATCCCTGAGAGCAAGAGGAAAACTCTTGCTTCAAATGGAACTTGATAATTCCATGTAAGTGTTCATAATTCTAATGTTTTAACTATTCTGTAGGATAGAATTCTTGGCCTTTCCTTATGAGGAAGGGCTTTTGTACTTCCTCTAAGAGCTTTTGCTGAATTTGGTGCAACCCCTTTTGTCAGTGGTAGTTGAGAGCTGTGAAGTTGCATTGCTGCCAACCCCAACAATAGTGATAACCCCACGTGTTTGAGTCTTTTATTGTTCCGGTGGGTCTTGAAACTTCAAGGAAAAAGAT
This sequence comes from Lepidothrix coronata, assembly GCF_001604755.1. Lineage (NCBI taxonomy): Eukaryota > Metazoa > Chordata > Aves > Passeriformes > Pipridae > Lepidothrix > Lepidothrix coronata. The sequence continues at coordinate 285,287 of NW_016690312.1, read as the reverse complement.
AAACACTTTCCAAGTTTGCTAACAAAGCTTATATGTGTATTTGACAACAGAGTCCAGTCCGAGGTTCTGTGGAAAAGACTGCAAAATTTCATGGCATTGTTTTCACAGGTCTGTGATGGTGGAAGGGTAAAAGTGCTTTCTAAACTGTGTACATAATTGTGGAAATGCTTTTTCGAGTTTGTCCATTTCTTGCCTCGCAGAACTATTTCCCAGTTTTTGTGTAAGCACAACTTTTTGCTAGTGTGCTGTGTTTTGTGTTCAGTCCTCTCTAGGATCCTCGAGCACCTCTTCATTCCAGTCGGTGGGCTCGTACGGCCCCTTTGGCAGGATGCCGGCCTACAGCCAGTTCAGCCCCAGCCCGCTGGTGGGCCAGCAGTTCGGGGCTGTCGGAGTCGGTACGTGCTCCTGGCTTCTCCGGGTGGGCACACACGGCAGGCAGGGCTTGCAATTTCAGCGCTGTCTTATCCCGAGGCACGTTGAAACTCCTCAATCCACATCAGTCCTGCAGTTCAGCTCAAAAGTACAGAGTTTTTCATAGGCTATGCAGCTCGAATCAAAGCAATTATGATTGAGAATTAAACACCTGTCTCAGAGGGACAAGTGGGGAAAGGTTCCTCTATTCAGGAATTCGTTCTATTTTGTATATATTCATTACATTCGTCGTGTGATCCTTATATTTCACAAGGGACAGAAGCAGGCCCTTCACAAAAGCCCCATCCCTGGCTGTGCTGTGACACCTTAACCAAGGGTTTGGATGATTCAGCACAGGCCTCCAGCTGTTAGAGGTGTTATATATATAATATAATGGCCAGTCTTCGCGAGCGAAGATTTGGGAAAGGTCATTAACCCTTCGAGCCTGCGCAGTGGATTTTTTAGGTGAGACCCAGCGTGCGCTGAACTGAGCCCACCCTTGGGTGTGAAATACCTGCCTGAAGTGTTTGTGAGCTGCATGGGCCGGTGGCTCCTTTAAATTCTAGGTGCTCTCTGAGACTTACCAACAAACTTTCCTTCCTGAAAGTTTTGTATTTGACATTTTAGTTTTTCACACAGGAACTCACAGTCTTGTAACTGTTACAGCAGAGTGTTACTCCTGGTACTGAAAATGTTAGCCATGTGAAGGGAAGGCTGTGGAATTGGCCATAACTTGATATCAGTTAATGAGATGTGGCAGTCATTTTCGTTGAGAGGGTGTTAAGTGGAAATATAGCAATAACATCAGTAAGATGCTGTCATGACTGTTTTGTTAATGCTTGTGATACTGAAGTTAGAAGGACTCTTTTATTTTTTATATTAGATTAAAAGAATCGAGATATTACAGTCTTACCAACTTACTGCACATACATATGTTAGAGAAAACAGAAGTGTATGGGAAGGGCAGACTTATGTGTATTCTAGAATAACTGTCTAATATGGCTTCACTAATCCATACTAATTTAAAAATAATGAAATAAAACCTAAATCAGGTTTTACAACTGTATTATTTCTTCCAAAGCAGGAGGTTCTTTAACATCTTTTGGAACAGACTCTTCAGCCAGTGCCAGCATGTCCCAAAGCACTGCAGTTGGTTCTGCATTTACAACAGATGCAAGATCCCTAAAAACACAGATGTCTCAAGGTAAAATCTATTTTAGTAACTTTGCTCTTTTTTGACCAGTGGTGCCCCCATGACTCAGGTGATTGCCAGAAATGCCAACAAAACAGCTGAATTCTGTCACAAAAACACTTGGTATTAAACTCAGAAAGCACTGAGAGGCTTTGTATTTGCTTTTTAAATGTGTTTTTTTACATCTTGGAGTGCTGCATAGGTAGCAGGACATTTGTTGTTATCCTTAAAGCATCTGTACTGAGGAGTAGGACTTATTTCAGTGGAATAATGTTAGCAAATAGGTGCACGTGGAAATTCAGTATCTAGTTTTGTTGATAACATGACAAAACTCAGGATACTTCGTGCTGGTTGAAATGTGAAATGCTTCATCTTACAATTTTGAAATCTTTATTTCTAACTGTGGTTTTTGTAACAGCAGACCTGACTGCCTGTAGAGATCCTGACATGACTCAGGTCAGCTTAATAGTAACAGAAACTGTGTTGGTAGTTTGTGTAATTTTGGAAAAAGAAAGTAGAGGCAAAAAGGAAATTTCTGATGATTTTTGAGTAGCTAAGAAAAAAAACAACCTAACTAAACATTGAACACCTTCACCCTTGCCTTTCATGCAAATGTGTTAACATTGCTCTTCAAAATCAAAGCACCTGCTCTTCCACTCTTCATTGCTGTAAAAATATGAGCTAAGATATAATCCTAATGCAGGTTTTAAATGATGCAGTCATGTTAAAAGTCAAAACACTTAATAGCAAACAGGTTTTTTTCCTGAGTTCCAGCTGAGATTTGTATACCCATTAGGAGTTTCTAGGACTAGTTGAGTGGGTTGCCAAAAATAGGTTCTACTTTGCTGGATTAATTGAAGGGGAGGAAAGTATGACAAGCATTTCTCTGTTGAAAAACTAGCTTGGTTTTCTGTAGTTGAAGTTAAAAGCTGTGTGATTCTTGGCCTTAATGTGTGGCATATGCTCCAGATGAACATACATTCTGCCACACAATTTCTTGTGGGGCACCAACAGGATTTTTCTGTGTGTGTTTGCTTTAAAAAATATTTTTCCTCTTTGTAGACTACAAGTGTGGTGTGGTTACTTTTACTGGTTGGGTTTGGGGTTTTGTTTTGTTTTGTTTTGTTGGGGATTTTTTATAGTTTTGATTTGGTCTTGTTTTGTCTTTTGTTGAGCTTTTGTTATGGGATACAACTTTTCCTTCCTGGGACTTGAGTGCTATTCTAATTTCTCAGTAGATTTGCCTATTTGATGTTGTAAACTTGCCTGGCTGGATCAAATGGCTCCATTCTGAACATGCTCCTGCCCCCAGCCAGTGCTGCAAATGGCCATGTGTGAGCAGCTCCCAGAGCTCCCTCACCTGCAGAGTCCTGGCACCAGCCAGCCCTGGCTGCTCCCTGACTTGGCAGGGATAACACAGCAGCGCCCTACAGGACATGGATTTCAGTGCTGGAGCCTTTGGGAGCAGCCATTTCCCACTTGCCTTCCCAGGGAGGCAGAAGGTGTATTTTTACCTCCAATCAATGTGGAAAATTTCATTCCACAGCTAAATGCATATCCTGGATGGGGTGGTAGGAATTAATTGTCCCACCCACTTTTTTCTTTTAGACTAGAGGAGGGGGTATTGCTAAATATCCTTCATTCTGAGGGGATCTGAGGGTGCAGAAAGATTTATTTCTTTGGACACATGTGGTAAGGTCTAGATTGGTTGAGACCAGTAACTCACATTTGTGTTTAAAAAATAACTCTTTGGGTTTTGTTTTGTTTTATTTTTGCCCAGGTCGTTCAAGCCCTCAGATGGATCACTTGAGAAGGAGCCCCACCATGGAACAAGCAGTACAAACAGCTTCAGCCCACCTGCCCACCCCGGCACCAGTGGGGAGGAGGAGTCCTGTCCCAACCAGACCTTTGGTGTCTGCTGGCCAGAAATCCTTGGAGAACCAAGAGCACCGACGAGGTAGCTTGGGCTGATTTTTGTACAGCTTATTTCCTTCCATACACTTAGGAAGTGCTCTCTTTAAGGGCAACACGTAGGAATTTTCCTGATGTCTCTTACTGGTAGACTGGCCAGCAGAGACCTGGATTAGATATATATTCCTTTTTAAAGTCAAGCATATATTCTAAATTAATTTTTTTTCTTTTATGATTGTAAACTTGTGGTTTACATTTATAGGTTTGGATTTATTTTTTTTTAATCTGAACTATATATACAGAAGCGTGGTCAAAAATACCTAATTGGATAAACAAATCATTTTTTTATTTCCAACTTTAGCTGAAGCACACAAGGTTTCAAGATCAGAAAATGAACTCAGAAATGAAAACAAACGACAAATTGGTAAATCTTGTTTTGAGAAATAGCTATCGTTGTTCTCAGACTTCATTATTTTTTTAAAATCTGCTAAAATACATAAATTCTTTCACATTTTGTTTCTAGTGGGTAACAGCTTTGCATTGTGTCCGAATAATACAAGCACATAAAGTCATCATGAAAGAGAAAATCTCTTCTGGTTGCTCTAAATTAAGCAATTTGAATAAAAATGTAAACCAAGCAGTATTCATGGATTTATAAACACAATAGCATGAAAGAAAGCCTGTTACCTTTCTACAAAAATACTTGACTGAAAAGCCACTAACATTTTAACTCTTTTTTAAAAAAAAAGCTTTTAATGACTTCTAGAAAGTCATTTAGTACTATAATGTTTTCTGTGTCACTGCCATCATTATTGTAAGTGAATTTACAAAGTACAAGCTGCTCTGATGGGATTTTTAACAACAGAAGTGCAGGAAGTGGATGCATGAAGTCCCAACCTGTTTTACCCCAGGAATTGGAGAGCAAAACAAAAAAAACCAACCGCTCTCCACCACCCTCAAAGAGAAACCAATGCCCAAGACAAAACCAAAGAGGATCTCCCTCTTCTCAGTTCCAGGTGCACCTTCAGCACGGAGAGGCCGTGGAGGCCACAGGGGGGGCCGAGGAAGATTTGGTATTAGGAGGGATGGTCCAATGAAGTTTGAGAAGGACTTCGACTTTGAAAGTGCAAATGCACAATTCAACAAGGAGGAAATTGATAGAGAATTTCATAATAAACTTAAATTAAAAGGTAAACCAATTTTTGCTTTATATTTGAGCATGGAAAAACTGTGTCTTGCTGTTTTAGTTCTGCCTTGGAGAACAACTTTTAAAAGGCATATCCTATTAAGTCTTGTTTGCAGTCATAAAAAGCTTATTAATAAGTAAACTGGGATTATCTATTAATTAAATATTTGGCTCAGTGTTTGAGTTTTGAAGTAATTTTAACTAGCAAATATCGTATGTCAAGTTCTAACAAGTCTGCTTGTTTAAAATGCAGATTACTTGAGCAGAAGCTCCAATAATATTTGTTACTTTAAAGTTCTGGAAAGGATGAAATAAAAGAAACCCCATGTTTTATGTTTTCAATTATTAGACCAAAATTAAAATATCAATTATAGACCAAAAGCAATGGGAAAAACATGAGTTTGGGATCAGAACTTTCCTGTAGTACACAGGAGAGTTTTTGTTTGAAAGTATCCAGCATTTTCTTGCTTTTACCCTTTTCCAAAGGAACACAGGAGTAGTTAGAAACCATTCTGCCAGCACTTGTTTTTTAGCAGGCTTCTGTTTTGATTACCTCATTCTCTTGTGACCAGCCACCTGTTTGTTACTCTGCTGCTCCTATTTTTGGACAAAACTGTTACAGGTTAATACAGGGAGTTCCCTATTCAGTGAATGGTTGGCTAAAAGCTGGGAAATAAAAGCTAGGAATAAATGGTCAGATTTCAGTGTGGAGTAGGAACACCAGCAGAGTCCCATAGGATCTGTCCTCTGGTGCTTGCCTCTTTTTCGGGATTATTTCTAAATGAGTTGATGGTTTGCTGTTGATACTGGGGATGAACAAAACCATGGAATGGCTTTTATGAGGATTGACTGAGTGAGGCTCTTAAATCTGGGAAGGAGGTAGTGAAGAGGGTAGAAAACAGGGCTGTCAAATCCCTTCTGCCACAGGTGTTTTTGTTAACTAAACCCCCAGAAAATACAGAGGACATCAAACCCCCAGACAGCAGCAGCAAAAGCATCCTAATTTATGCCTCAAAGTATTTGATTTCTGCATTAAATTACAGAGAGGTTTTTGTAATTTTGAGCATTCATTCAGTATAGCTTCTGTCTGGGAATAAGTTAACAGCGCTGGGTTTTTTAGGCTTCTGTTTACTTTTTCTTTTCTAGAAGATAAACTTGAGAAACCAGAGAAGCCTGTAAATGGAGAAGACAAAGGTGACTCAGGTGTTGATACCCAAAACAGCGAAGGGAATGCCGATGAGGAAGATCCACTTGGACCCAACTGCTACTATGACAAAACCAAATCCTTCTTTGATAACATTTCCTGTGATGACAATAGGTATGGCCTGCAAGGGGAAGCTTGTTAGTCTGCTTAATGCATGTTTGTCAGAAGGTACTGTCAGTGCCACTCCTTACAGTCAGCTCTGAATCGAAAGCGATTAGAGCTCATTTCCACAGGCAGGGAGCAAAAAGGAAACAGGAACACAAAGCACAGCATTTCTTTGTGGGCAAGGGCAATATGTTAATAGGAAGATATTTTAAAGTTGCTTTAGAGCCACGCTTTTAGAACTTAATGCACAGGCTCTAGAGTCTCCTTTCCAGGTTTATTAAAGAGGGAGTGTGTGTTTGTTTTGCTTTGCTCCTAAATTAACACTTCAGTTAAATCAATTATGGCCCTGCTTTGGTAATGGTTCCTGAGCAGATTATGTAACTGTCTCTGCCATAGTGTTGTTTGAATGGGCAGATAGCTTCCGAGGAAAATTAAAGCTTATCTTTGGCTGTTGTCTCTTTATTAGACACGAGGTTGTGGATTGCTGACCTATTTTGAATTATGGGAGGGAGAGGGGGATTGTTGTACTGACAGCCAGATACTATAACATCTGTAACTATTAACTGCTTTCTTGCTTTAAACGACTCTGCATGAGGAGGATACAGAGTGTGCTCTCCTATGTGGGAAACTCTCAGCACTGTTGATACCCAGTTAATGGCACCGTAACGCGTCCCTTTGACAAGTTCAGTGAGCTGTGGCAGACACCTGCATTCTTGCAGAAGGGAGAGATTTACGGCGTGGTTCATGTGTCGTTTATCGATTCCGGGGCTCTTTGGCAGCTCTCTCTAAGCCAGGCAGTGTTCTCCCGGGGTGTTTGGCAGCAGTCCTGTCCCTTTTGTGTGGCAGGGAACGGCGACCCACCTGGGCCGAGGAGAGGAGGTTGAACGCGGAGACCTTCGGCATCCCCCTGCGCCCCAACCGCGGCCGCGGCGGCTACCGGGGCAGGGGCGTCATCGGCTTCCGAGGTGGGAGGGGACGAGGAGGAGGAGGAGGAAGAGGCTCCTTCCCTGCCCCCCGAGGCTTCCGCGGCGGATTCAGAGGAGGTCGTGGAGGCAGGGAGTTTGCTGACTTTGAATATAGGGTAAAATGCGTTTAATATTACTGTGACCTAATCCACCGTGCTTGGAAAGTAGTGGTTAAAAACCTCCTGCTTTTAGATTTGATGTTGAACTAGAATTTCTTGAACAGCGTTTTGCAGGGACTCTTGAGCTACTTTATTGAAAATGATGAAATTCTGGTTATATAGCATCATCTTATTATCAACAGCAACCAAAAAATAAAAGCTGCCTTTCTTCACATGCCCAATATAGTTACCTGATAGCTGGTATTAGGGGGAGGGGAGGGAGAAAAAGAGAAAAATAAGTTCTGCAGATTGAAAACAAGTGTTAGAAATGTGAATTGCAAGCATTTTTCTAAGCAGTGTTGTAAAATGTAAAGATTTAGAGGGAGTAATTTAACTTGCTTCCTGTGTGCAACAAACTTGAATTCTTTGTGAATGAGTTGGCAGAAAGCCTGTGTAGACTGGTGTACTGGTTAGAATCGTTAACAAGGATAATTAACCAAACTGGTTCAAATGAAGTAGGCTTTTACAATTCTGATTGGGACAGAACAAATTCTGGTAGTTTACTGCATGAACAGTTAGGAGTTTTGCAGACAAAAATCTTTGTTTTCTGTTAGAAGTTTTCAGTATTTTTAAGTAAAAGAGGAAAGGGGGTTTCATCACAGCAGATTTTTGTGTCCCTCAGGTGTTCCTTCATTAGATTGCAACAATTAGTCCTGCGATTTAAGGAAACTTTTGGCAACTGAACATGAATGGAAATGAGGGATTGAAGATCAGTGGTTTGAATTTCTGAATAGGAGTTTTGCAGCCTCCCAGCTGAGTGGGAGGTGGTGTAAAGGCTTCGGGTTTGTGCCGTGCAGTCAGGAGGAGCTGCTCCTTGGTGTGTGCCAGCCCTGAGGGGGTTGGAGCGGGTGCCAGCTGAGCACCCAGGGAGGTCTCCTTTCTGCTGCAGGGGGTGGGCAGTGGCCCCCACAGCGCATCTGCTGCCCTGATCGATCTGGGGGGTTTGTTTTGCAAAATGAATTTTCACATTGCGCTTTTGTTCCCTCCAGAAAGACAACAAAGTTGCTGCGTAGTCTACGAGAAAGCTGAAACCGGGTGAACGTCTAGATCTTCTTGATTCAGAGAATTAGTTTTGATCTCTGCAAAGAATGAAGTTAATTTGCTGTATACTTGTCACCAGCACTGGGATTTAACTATTTAATTTCAAAGGGGTGTAATGCAGTTACTTTTGAAAAATGGCCATCTTTGAAAACAGTGAGCATTAAATATATTTGAGACAGAAGGATGAGTAATTTCTTATGTATAGTTAATTATAAGCAGTACTTCGATGGAGTTTAAGTATTTTTTCATCACTGAAAGGATTTTTCTTATTACTAAACTGTATTTGATAATTGCTTCAAGTTGTAAGGACAATTGTATGCAGAAGGCCGTCGATACTGTGAGTGTTTTGACCCACTGAAGGTTGTTTTTTGGAAATCCTGTAATATCCCTTTTGAGGTAGTTGTACTTGTATCAACTAGGGTGCTGGACAGTAGAAAACTTGCTTTGTCAGTCAGATATGTACACACAGTAAATACTGTTTCTTAGGCAAAGGAAAGTTTTTATATAGTTGTAAAATTCCATTATATCCCATTGCCAAAGAAACATTACAAACTTTGTATAGCTGTATAAAAAGCAACTAATTTTTTAAAGAATAAACATTTTTAAGTCGGCAAACATACTGTGTTATTGCAGAAGTTGATATGCTGAAGAACACTGAAGTAGTTGGTTTTTTTTTTCTTTAGCAGCTTTTCAGGCTTAAATGTTTGATTTTATATTTGGACTATAATGAAGTTTTGAAAATGTTCTTCCATTACACGAAACTGGATACACGCTTCACTGCTCTTGCAAGAATTTGATTTTGTAGTTTCTGGCATATCACAGGATTTGACCAAGTTAAGGAGATATTTTCAGAAAAGGAGAAAAGGAATTTTCATATGTCAAGATTTGCAATTAATTTTACTTAGTGAGAAATATTAACTTTTTTTAATAATGGGCCAGGCACATGAGTTGGTGATTCTCCTGGAGTGCCTGGGAAGAAAGTCTGTCTCCATTTGTCAATTCTTGAAATGTTAACTTTGTTGTAATACCTGTAGACATGAGCAATTTAAAGAATTCTTAGTGTTTGAAGTTGTTTGCATTTTGATAGACCGTAGCTTGGAGACAGTGAGACTCTGGTTGTGAGACTGCCAGGTCACAAATGACAGAGTATGGACTTCTGGCCAATTCTGGATGAGTAGTTACAACTTTGATATGCTGAAATAGAAACCTGGTCATTTGTGTCTGTCTATGTAAAAATGAAGGCCACAGGAATAAAGGGATCCAAAGATTACATCACTTTGATCTAATTTGCTGATTTTCTTTTTTTTTTTTTACTTAAAAATGTTCAGTGGTGATAAAGATGTGGAAAACTGCACTGTTGAAAAATTGGAATATTTAAAAGTGGTTGATAGAATCTTAATTTTATAACTTTTGTATAGCACTACAAGGAAGTATTTTGTAATTGGTTTCCTTATTAAGGTCAAGTATTTGACAGCTGTAGAAGTTAGGTAATATTGTTTAGTAATGTTTTTTGCATGTTAACAACTGCCTTTTGGGATCCACAAGTCATGATTCTGAACACCTGTTGAGGTTTTTGACCGTAGAGGCAAGTGCTGTCCTGTTGCAATAACTCTTTACTGTCTGAGGTGTTCCAGCTGTAAATACCGGGCCGGGAGCTGCGGCCGGGGCCAACCGTGGGTGTCCCTGCCGCGCCCGGCCAGGCTTTCTGTTTTTTTTTATTTTAAACCAGAATAAACTGTTCCATAGAAGCGCTCTTGGGAGTTGTTTGTCGTGCCGAGGGCCGGGAGGGCGGTTTGGGCCCGGGCTGGGCCTCGGGCGCTTCCGGGGCGGGGGGGGGCCGCGGCGCGTGCGCGACTGTCAGCCAATGGGAGGCGGCGGGGGCGGGGCCCCGGGAGCCCCTCAGGCGGCGGGGGCGCCGCCATGTCCGTGGTGTTCGTGCCCGAGCGGCTGCGGGGGAAGGCAGAGGTGAACCAGGACACCCTGCAGAGGGTGAGCGCCGGCACGGGGCTGACCGGGACTGACGGGGCTGGGCCAGGATTGGAACCGAGACTGAAGGGAGTGGGCCGAGATGGAGCCGGGATTGGAGCAGGGACTGGGCCGGGACTGGGCGGTCGGGGGCCGGGGCCGGCCGTGGCGGGGCGGGCGGTGACCGCGCTCTGTCCGCAGCTGCTGGAGGAGAACGACCAGCTGATCCGGTGCATCGTGGAGTACCAGAGCAAGGGCCGCGCCACCGACTGCGTGCAGTGAGTGACCGGGGCGGGCAGGGCCGGTGACGGGAGGGAACGCGGCTCCCGGGCCCAGAGCTTTAGCACCACGAAGCAAATGCGTCCGGGCTTATGAATGGACTTCATCAGAATCATTGTCACAGATGTATAAAGCAAAGCTGCCCCCGACGGAGTGACCCCGCCGGCTCCGTGAGGGTGTTCACTCAGTGTCCTGTGACAGCGGCTCTGCGGGCTCTGCGCGCCCCGTGTGTGACACACACCCCGAACAAGAACACGTTTCCCCTGATTTACTGTTCTAGTTTGCTATTTCTTTACCGGTTAGCAAATCCTGATCAGATTGCAAAAGTGACAGGTGTGGGTAGGTGGCTATGAAAGACCAGGTTACCCAGACACTGTGTTTCCTTCTCTCACAGGTACCAGCATATCCTGCACAGAAACCTCATTTATTTAGCCACAATTGCAGATGCCACACCGCCCGGCACACAGAAGACTGCAGACTGACTGACACCTGCACAGAGCAGTGCTGCTTTCAGACTCTGTAGAAATACTTAGTTTAGGAGTCCAGCTTTGTGGTCTTGAAAGGCAGGTAAAAAGTGATTGGTACTTGTGTGTTTAAAATGTGACTGTAGTTTTCCATGTAGTATTAGGCTAGTTCTTCCTCTGTTACTGTAGTCAACACAGCTTAAGGGTGATTAATAATTATCACAGTGCCTTTTTCCCTCTGAAAAACTCAGTGCAGTGTACTTTGAGCACAGCCAGACAGCACTGCTGGAAGCAGAGCCTGTTTTATGACTAAGGTTCTGCAGTAACAGGGTAAGCACTTCACCAGGTGACTGCTACCTCCAGCATGACACAGTCAGGCATATGTTGCCATATATAGAGCCATTTGGGTCCTGTATCAGAATTGTGCTGAATAAAGATGTTCTTTGTAAACTGTAGTATATTGTGAATTAATACAACATGTTAACAAAGGAGCAGCTCAGTGATTCAGTGAAACAAATATTAACTTTCCTGGGAAGGAGGGGATTGCTGCACTTCAGTGCAAGGGACAAACCCAGCCTTTATTCCAGCGAGCCCCACTCATGTCAAGGCTTTTCCTCTGTGCTGGGAAGGCCGTGTACTGCAGACTGAACAAGTGAATTCTTGTGCATTCAGGGGGGTTCATGTGGCTCCTGGGTATCTGTCAGCACTTGTGTCCAGCTGCCTGTTTGTACTCACCCCCAAGGAGCACAGCAGCCTGCCCACCTGGATGTGGCACTCCGGTGCCACCATAACATCAGCTGAACTAAGAGCCTTGACAGTTGTGGGCAGGGGGATGGAGTTCACTGTTGCTCACTCCCATCACAGTTATTTACTCTGTGACTGCTGAAAACGCAGGTGAAGTTGGCAATGTTCATCTGCACTACGGGGCCAGAGACCCTGCTGAGGCAGTGCCTGTGCCAGGTCCTCCACTGCCATCTGCTTGGGAAAGTAGCTTTAAAGATGCTTCAAATTGTACAGTGCATAAAGTTTGTTTTTATATGATGAGTCAGTAAGTAGGCAGTTGACAATTTTCAAACTGTTAAATAATCCCATGTTAATGAAATAAGATCTTTGTTTACAAACCAAAGTTACAGTTTAAGGTGCTGCTCATTTTCAGCAAGGTGCATATTTTAAACAGGTATGACCTATTAAATGTATATCTTTAATAAAGCAAATAGTTTACTTTTACAGAAGCTTTAAAATACAAACTGTACAGTTCCAGTTCAGAAGCATTAGCTATTCACAAGAAGCACTGCAATAAGGGTAAGTTAACTAAGCACCAAACCCTTGCACTTGGCAGTGTAAGTGAAGTTTAAGGGCAAGACTCATTTGCCAAGTGCAACAATTCTTAAAATTACCAGTGTTCAGAACAATCGGAAGCAAAGGACAGAGTAGCACCCACGTGGTCAAAATGCAGACAAACTTTCTTTGTTTTCACTGATGTAGGTCCAGGAACTCGACAGCATTTGTAATTATGAATAAACTGCAAAAACTAGAGCAATCATTTTGGCACTTGTTAGAAAAAAGTTCAAAATTAAGTGTTTTCATTAACTTCCATTTTGGTCTTAGTATGAATAATCAGTAAGTACAACCAAATTTAGGCTTTAATATTAGATCTAAACGACAAGATTTAGGAAACTCAAAACCATTCATCAAGTTAAATAACCACTAACATTTTCAGTGGAGGGTTTTCAAAATTATAGTAGTACAGACCATTAACAATTTACAGACAGAAGCCACACTGATTGTGCAAAGCACATTACTGTAAAAAGTCTATGTACAGCAAACAAATCTTTGTAAACATGGTAAGTATGAAGTTTCAGAAAACATGGTGACAATATCATAAATACAGGCAACATTGGCATCCTCAAACAGCACAAAAGGTAACAATCTGGGCCTGCAAATAGAGCCCGTCACCATACAAACAAAAAAGGTGGATGGGTTTGAAATACCCAGATGTTTAATAGTTTTAGTGTTGTGTATACTTTATATATATATATATATAATGTATTTGTTTTTTGGTATCTTTAGATATAGATGTAATTAGTTTGTAAAACCAAAACCAACAAATGTGCTTTATCTTCATTGAAAAATTATGTAGTTAGAACTAATAACCCATTTTACTAGTAGTTAACATATTAGAATGATATGACTTAAGAAAAATACAAAAATAAGATTAATACTGTCAAAACTCTTATACCAGAAAATATTGTGGTTTTTAGACTCTTTCAAAGATGAAATATGAAAATTTAAATAAGCTCTAACTATATAAAGAATCTTCTGTAATCTCAATTCATATACAGTGGGATAGCTATACATATATTTACCATTGTTCTTCAATTTTTAAGCACCAGTCACTCTCCCGGATCCACTTTGGTTGGAAGATTATTCCTAATTCCACAGGTTCACTTAATGGCACATATTGACTGCAAATAATTACTTTATCCTTTTAAAAAAAATAATGTTCTTTTAACTAACTGCTACCCCACGTTTCAGTTTTAGTATCTTCTGAGCCAGCTCACAATTTTTAATCAACTGTAGCATCTGAAATAAGACTTTAAATAAAAGCAAGTAGTCTCTTAGGCTTTGCTTTCACACACTGCAGGAGCCCTGTGTGGGCACAGCTCTGGCCAAAGGCTGCCTAAGGAACAGGGTGTTGAGACCCGGAGCCACGGCAGCCACCCAGGAGCCGTCGGCTCCAGCAGCTCAGGGAAGGGCTCTGCTCATCCTGGAGTGAGGAAACTGCCACGGAGCTCAGTCTGCAGCTGTTCCTGCAGCAGCTCCCAGTGAACTCATTTGTGTGGCACAGCGAAAGCTGCTGCTGCACTTCATTTAAAAAAAGCTGCCCACGGGCCATAATGAGAATACAAAGGCTCTACAGCTTGTCCTTTATAAATTTAAACACAAACAGTGTTGAGCAAAGTGACCACTATATATTTGCTCCAACATATTCAATGTGTTTCAGTAAGATGTTTAACTATAAATCTATATGAAAAATAGCTATAAAATACAGTGTTTCTTGTATGGTAGTCCTTCAGCAGTTCTTTTTAGAAAAAAAAATGTTTTGAAAGTAAAGGCAATATACACATTTTTAAAAGCATTTCTACATCACAGTTTTGGGCTGTTTCATGTCCACCAACAAACATATTGGCCACATTTGCTCAGCACTGTCAGTCACAACTCGAGAGTTTGTCTGTCTCTCCCCCAAACCCCTTCAGCTCCCCGTCAATGAGATCACCAGGACACAGCCAACACCCCCGGGCACGGAAGCTGCGCCGTTCCCTCTGGCCCTGTGCTGCTCTGCAGGAGGAACAGTCAGTACTGGGGCAGGTACGATGGTCTGCGCTCGTGCTTCACCGGGAAGGATTTGAAGCCCTTGTTGATCTGTTTGTGCTGGGAAGCCTGTTGGGATTGTTGCTGCTGCTGCTGCTGCGCGAAGGCGAAGCCGGAGGAGATGCCGGCGGCCGGGGCGCAGTCGTTGGCCCACAGGGGCGACGGCAGGAGCTGCATCGTGTCGCTCCACTGGCTCACGGGGCTGCCCAGGGGGTACAGGGACGAGCTCTGGCCGGGCAGGGGGCCCGTCACCGAGGACGAGTGCTGCCACGGCGCCTTCGGGGGCCACGTTTTGGTCTTGCTGTCCTGAGAAAACAAAACCAGCCGGGGTCGGCTTCTCTCGATACCAACACGCTTTGGTTTCGAGACAATACTTGACACGTCACCTTGTCCCCTCCTTAAGACATTTTCAGAAGGTTTCACAGACTTGTGGGTCCCTTCCAACCCAGAATATTCTGCGAAATCCAAGCAGTGACCACAAGGATCATCAAGGCCAGCTCTTCAGTGAATGGCCCATACAGGGATCAAACCACAACCCTGGTGTTACCAGCAGCATGTTCTAACCAACTGAGCTCATCCCAGGGTCATAACTTACATTTGAAAGCACAATGGATGCCTGGAAAGCACTCTGGATTCTTAACACATCTGCCTGTTAAAAAACCTTTGAATTTACTTCAGCATGACACAGTGGCCCCAATAAAAGGGAAAGAAGTAAGTAATTTCCGATTTTATTATTTAAATTTGGTGACTTTTGTACTCCCCGAGTGCAGATGGTTTGGGGTTTTGCTGAAGTAACCGATCTGGAGATCCAGATGCTGTTCCAGTTGTTTTCCTAGTGCAGACCCCCCCACACACAAAGAGGAGCAAGGCCCGAGCTGAGCTCACCTGGCTGCGGTCATCAGCTGCAGACAGGAGGGGCGGCGACGGCAGCGTGCTGGGCTCCTGCTCACCACTGCTGTGCTTTCTGCCCAGAGAGAGAGGGACAGTCACTGCTGGTTTTTCAATGACTCACCCCCATCACCGTGCCCCTGGCACAGCCCATTCCTGGTCTCAGCCTGTCACACCCCACAGTGGGTCCTGCTGTTCCAGAGGGTTTCAGGTACTTTTTGCTCCGTACAGGCAAAGGCAGCAACAGAAAGAACCTGATCACTGAGCCCAGGCAGGGAATGGCACTGCAGCACTTCTTGGAGCTACAACTTCAGCAAGGTCTGTGTAGAGGTGAGCGGGAGCTGGGTTAGGCTTTTGCCCACCTGGAAGAAATCTGCCAGAAATTGCCTTTTCTGTCACCTGCTCTCATGGTTTGTGTTTCTTTGGGCTTTTTTAAGTATGTTTTCTGAAACAACTTTACAGACAAGATAAAAGAACAGTTGAACAAGTGAAGCATCTGCTGAAGCACAGTGACTTGACTGAAGAAAAACATGCCACCTTCAGTTTAAATTTGTGACCTAATGCCTGGTATCAAACAGAAATCCTTGACCACGTGGGCATTCTGAAAGATTTTTTTAGTCTTGTGTTTTGGAGTTTTTTTAGGGGGTGGGATTAGATTAAAGCAGAATCTTTTATTTCATCCTTTCCTTAAAAAAACCCAATCAGCATGCTCCAACCATCAGGCCTCCATGGGTAAGCAGCCCTTTGCAGGTCAGCTTTAGCACACCCAACCCTTTTGCCTTCTCTTGCTGCCTAGGTTTAGCTCTGGTATTTTATCAGACCCTCAACTGGAGAACATTTTTCTTCCTCAAAGGAACATAAGACAGTAGTATTGTTACTTCAGCTGAAGTCTTTGTTCAGTGAAGTACCCTCCTTGGGAACTTCCTTCTGCTCTTCAGAGCTCTACATAAAGCACAGGCTTTTCTTGTTCTTGCTCCATGAGTCACTCCATGATCCATCTCTAGCTGTCTGCTGGCTTGGCAGGTTAATTCACCCCTTAGGTGCTATTGTATTTTCTTTCCCTGCTGCTTTTTTAAAAAAATACAAATAATTACTTCTTCTGTGATGTTTATGCAGTGGCTCTCTTCCATTAACTTCAATTTAGCATCCATTGAAGCTCAGTTTCTGTTCCCTCTCTATAAAGTCTTGGTAAGTGTAAAGGTTCAGAAAACAGCTCCTCATTTGGTCAGTTCCTTTCTGACAATGCACATAAAAACAGCAATCCAGGTACAACCTGGGGGAAACTGGCAGTGCACCCACTGACAACTTCTGGGCACCAAAAAGCAGACAGACAATCTTGTATCTAAAGGTACTGACTGAATTATTTTATGATGTAAACAAAACCAGAATTTTTGGCCACAGAACTAACTTGTTCTATTTTTCAAAAAGACTCTGAGAAACAGTTTGAGAGAATGATCCCAGATTGGAACTGGGTTGGTATTCAAGCTTCATCTTGTGCCTTTTGTTACTGTTGTTCTAAGTGCCCTCAGCTATGGAATCACTGAGGCCCCAGACACACTGAGCCTCCAGCCCTTCAGAACTGCAGAGAGCAACTGCTGCAATTCCTGCTGCTGGAAGGGGATTGTTCAGAGCTGGAAATCCTGGCTTAGTTTTTAAGCTACTGAAATTATTTATGAAGGCAATTAAGCCACCTCTTCATATTGTCAGAAATAAAGGACTAACCAGTGTATTTAGGACTCCCAGAAGGGCAGTGGCAGCCAAGGTGAGACAAGTCTACACCACAGAGCAGCACTTCCCCAGTGCCAGGGGGCACTCACTGCCACCCCAGGGCAGTGTCAGGGGCACAGCAGAGCTGCTGCCAGGCACAGTCTGCAAACCAGCTCAGCATGGGTCTCTAACACCCCAGGAGTTTGGAAAGAAGCAGCATCCAAAAGAGAACCTCTTGGAAGAGGGAAAGCATCTGACCTTTCCTGCTGTCCTGAGTCTCAGCTGTTTGCACAGGGCTGGTTTGTAGGAGGAGGGAGCTGCCAACTCACCTCCCTTTGGGAATGCACTGACCCAACCCACCCGTGCAGTGCACACACTGACCCTGTAACTGTGTCTCATCAGCAGGAATTTCCTTTGGCTGGAGACTCAAATGAAATTATAGATATAAAAAAGGAATCTTACAGAGTGCTCTGTATTTCTGTTCATTCTGCTCACCTCCTCTGCTTCACAGCAGCAACAAGGTCTGGCCCTGAGAACATGGAGAAGAGGCTGTCTCCGTTGGCTGAGGAGGTCTCATCACTGGAGCTGGCAGAGTCTCCTTGAGTTCCAGACCAGCTATTTGTCACATCACTGCAACACAAGAAGTTGTGTTAGTCCTTGTATTTACAGTGCCTGGTCCAGAATGTGTCCCAGTTGTGCTGAGCCTGTCACAGGTGATACCTCAGAAAACAAAGACATTTCAATACTTGGGAAAATGTGCCAGTAACACAAATACTTTCACTTATCTCAGTGGTCACATTAACTGCTTTGTCTGTTACAGCTTCTTTATATATATTTTACTAAAACAATAATGTCCATTAAAAGTGCCTCTCCTGTTCAGGAAGGAGAAGTGATGCTTGGGTTTGGAATCACTTGACTTTTTCACTGCAAAACTGAGCCAGAACACAACTGTCCTACTGGTTTCACACCAGCTCAAGTCACAGCTGTTACACTGTGGACAAAGGGACAGAGAATCTTGAAACACTTCTGTTGCTGTAAATAGTTATGATTTGGAAGAGACTAAGAACCACTAATGTACTTGCTGTGAGGTACCTGCCTTTTAGGAGCAAGATTAAGTGGCTAAAATCTGGAAAACTTAATTCAGTCAGGCACTGCATCACTTTTCATCAAAAGTGGGTCTCAAAGGTTTTCAGAATATTCAGAGAAAACTCTCTGAATGCATCTGTGCTATAGATGCCTTATTCCCTCTGGAGGCACAGTGGGTCTCCACACCACTCCAGAGGAGACATCAAACCCATCAGTGCCCCTGCAAAGCAGGAGGGGCTCGTTGCTCACTCCTGACAGAAGGAAGTGCAGCTGGAAAAAACATCCAGCACTGCCACATCCTGCCAAGTCAGGCTGCCAGACAGTCCCACAGTGTCTTACCCCTCTGCGAAGTACTCGGGGAAGGGCCATGTTTTGTGGGGCTCGTCGGGCAGGGCCCAGTTGCCGCGCGCGGTGCTGGTGCTGGGCCGGCGGAGCTGCTGCGCCTGCCGCTTCTGCTGCATGGCCTGGTTCACCCCGGCGACGTAGCGGGCGAACTCGGGATCAGAGCCAACTGCGGGGACAAACCAACACTGCTGACATCCGGCTCCTGCTGCCGCACTTACCCCGAATTCCATCCTTCAGGCTTCACCCCCCACCCAGCAAAATCCCCTCCCTGCTGGCAAATGGGAGCCACCGGTGGGTTCCTCTTCAGGGAGCGGGAAATGTCTGACAGGCACATACACAGCACCCGGGGGGTAATAATTAACACTTGGAACTACACCCTTGCATTCCAGCAGGGAAGTAGGATCTGTACTGTGATATGTGTGCACACTGACAGGTCCAATATCCATCAGCAGATTTAAAGCCTGTACATTTATCCACGCTCAGCAAAAAAGAACACTCCAATTACTATAGTTGATGCAGGAGTGCAACCAGCTAAGTTGTGGTCCTGCTTACCAGGGAAATCAGGATTTCAGAGCCCCAAAACTGCCTACTTCCTACAAGGATGAAAGAATTTGGAAAACATTTTGATCCTGACCGACAAAATATTTCAGAGTAAGAATCACATTTACAGAAAAAAGCAGTAATTTAAAAATTCTTTCATTCTTAAATGTGTCCCAAGCATCTGGTAAAGGATGAGCATGATCTTGAGCAGACACAGCAAAAGCCTTAATGCAGAAGTGTTTCAATGCTCCACTGGTCAGAGTGAGCAGTTAGATTAGAAGGAATGCTGCTATGACTCAGTGTAATTGAGTTTCCACAGCTTCTGTTTCTCTTTGCCTTTTGTTTTTTCTTCCCTGAGAAAAGCCTTTGCAATCTGACTGGATTTATGGAAGATGTCTAGACTACACACACAGGAATTGCAGTGGGAAGTGCAGAGCTGCTGCTTGCCAGGCTCAGTCCGAGATTAAGAGTGAGGACTGAAGAACATCCAACAATCATGCACAGCTCAGGAAGCAGAAACCTCTTTCCTGTGGCAGCTCCCTACATTCAATTCTGCATTTACAAGATAAGTTTCCTTATCCTCATTTGACACGTCCAGAAAAGAGCTCCACGATGTTTTGTGGGATGCAAATGACAGGGAGGTAATTTTGTTTCTCTGCATCCTTTACTACCCAAGCAAGGGACAGAGCTGTGACAGAAACAAAACATCCCCACTAATGCTCCTTCTCCCTCTGAAACATCTTTATATCAGCTTAAGATGAGGCTGGAAGCCAGACAGCTCCTCAGATCCAAGGACAGAGTCTGGATGGGATCTGAAGGGCATCCAGGCTTTTTCCCTGTGGGTAGCACTTAATGCTAAATCACTGGTATATTCAAAACAGAAACCTGTGTTACCTTTTGCAACATTCCTTCATCAAGTCCTTACAGGTGATAGAAGTACTGCAAAATACATTTTTGGTAGCTAGTTAAGCCTTTGACATGAAAAGCCATCAACTTTATAAATTCTTAATTAGTACATTTGCATCTGAAAAGAGACATTTTCAGACGCTAAAAATATTTATTAAAATAGTAATGTGATTTCTTTCAAATGACAAATGTGCAGTCCTAGGAAAGCCTGGAAATGAAAAAAATGTTTTGTGTTGTAAAGCTTTTTGTACTTCACTAACTAAAGCTTAGATTGAAAATTCCTACACCACAGCTCAACCTGGCAAGTTCTATGAAGAAAAGTTATCTTTCCAATGGAAAAGTCTGTTCAATTGGAAGGGGTTTTTTTGTTTGGTTGGTTTTGGTTTTTTAAATTCCAGATCTGTGGAAAATACTGTTTACTTATCACTACAAGTGTAAAAGGGCAATGCACTGAGCACCACTGATGAGCTTAAGTCACCTTTTCTGAGTGTCACTTCCTAAGTCCTTGATCTTCATCCAGTGGACCAAACTGAGTAGTTTTATAGAGACTGAAAGGAAAATACTACAGAAATAGAATGGATTCAAAATGCTGAAAATGCCAGTTCTTTGTATACCTGCTGTCTTTTCCCTACACAGACACACATGGATTTAGTGCTTAGTAAAGATCACTCTGTCCTTACTTAAAGGTTGTGATAATCCTTAAATCCATACCATAAGTAAGATTATGCTAATTCAGACTTACAGGTGTTAAGCAACAACATAACTATGATGCCTATTTTTGCCTTATAAACTCCACTGATTTATCAACTAAACTGACAAAATAACTAAGAATTACGAGCCAAAGGAGCTGGTTTGAGACACCTCCACGTTCCAAAGACAGACAGAGCCCTGGGAACCGGATCCTGCTCTGATAAAGGGTTTCCTGTCCTCGTGCTGCCTCCCTCCAGGCAGCTTCCCTGAGTGCACACTGCAGCATTCCTGGAGCTGTGTTCCAGGCCAACAGGGATTATATTTACAAGGCAAGGGATGTGTAAGTTGTTCTGAGTACTACAGTCGGAATCACAGAATATTCTGGGTTGGAAGGGACCCACAGGATCACGGAGTCCAACTGTTCAGTGAAGGGCCCCTACAGGGGATTGAACACTCATCTCCTCTGAGATTCTACAGCTGATTTCTTAGACTTCAGCTCTTTGTTTATGACTAAAATTTTATCTCACTTCATCTTTGACAACAATCCATCCATATTTGCAATTTATTGGTGGTCCAAACACATCTGGCAAACCTCATGGCACTTGCTTTTTAGTCTCTAATCCTTCGACATCCAAGCTTTTCACTGCAGAACCAGTTGCAGCATGATTCCCATGGAATTGCAGAGTAATGGAGGGAAAATGTGGGGATATGAGAAAGATGCATCACTATCTCCATATTACAAGACTAGTAAAGAGCAGGAAGAGTCATTCTGGGGAGAGGGAAAATACCTGAGCCCAAGAGTTTGATTTGAAACAATTTTATAAATTAAGAACAGGAGGAACATCTACAACTGGGACAAGAAACAAGGAATCAGTTCTCATGCCTGCTCATTAATGAAAGTTTCTTGCACTTCAAGATCAACTTCTGTTAACAAAGCAAACTGGCACAAACACAAATCCCTGCCTGCCCTGGTCAGCACCCCCACATCTGGGGGCAGCACGAGGAAACACAGTTATTGCCAGCAATATTTCACAGCATTCTTTGGAAAAGGACTCTTACAAAAGTATAAGAAAGGAAAAGGCACACACCTGCAGGGTCAAAAGGCAGGATTTCTCCCAACATCCCAAACACTCCATCAGTTTGGTCACGATTTGGCCATGTGTTGTTCCTAGGTCCTTGTGGTTTCTGTCCTAACATCTCTGACATCATATTGTCCATATAGCTGCTCACAAGACCCAAGCTGTACAAATCAGAGCTTAAATCTGAAAATCCAGGATTGTTCCACTGGTTTATATGAGACAATCCAGTTCCAACAGCCTGGGCTTGCTGCTGTGAAGAATTACTGAGCCATTTGGCAGGTACACGTTGCTGTGGTCCAATAGGTTGAAGCAAGTGTTGGTAATACTGCATTTGCTGCTTTTGGGATTGCTGCTGCTGGGACAAGCCTTGCTGAGGAGGATGCAGGGGAGGGTGAGACACAGACTGGGGCTGCTGTTGGACCGCCCCCGACTTCTGTTCCGCTGCTGCAGAGGAGGCAACAGAGTTCCTTCTTTTCACCATCGGAGAGGTCTGCTGGGATTTGCCCATGTTGAAACCAGACAGGAAATCGATAACGTCCTGCATTTCTTGGTCAGTTGGTAAATTCATACCTTTGTCATCCTTGCCATCATCTGTCTTGAAGAAGCTGTCCCGCCTGTCCCCCAGGAAGCCGTTGGCCAGCTGGCTGCCCGTGCCCGGCTCCGCGGCCCGCGGGAAGCTCCCGATGCTCAGGATGCTCTGCAGCCGCGCGTCCACGGCCGGGGGCACCTTCGCCTTCTCCTCGGAGCAGGAGCTTATGAACACGTTTTTGGAAGGCGTGTTGGGGATGGAGTAGCTTCCAGTGCTGCTCGTACTGGTGCACGAAGTTTTTTTTGTAAACCGTGAGGTCAGTTTTGAGAATGTCTTCTGGAGACCCCCTGAAGATTTGCTTCCGTTTCCCGAGGGCAAGTCAACCTGGTTCCCAAAGTCTGAGATTTCACGCTGTAACTGGATCTGAATGCAAGGCAAAGCTTGCTCCCTGCAGCAACGAGAACCACATATATCAAACCACCTAAAACATAACTGAGTTTGTACTTTGGGGGAAAATGTGGATTTGGATAACAGAGAAAGAAACAACACCAAAGACTGCCAAGTTCATCAGCTACTTCTTACGGTAACTGCAAATTATTGCTAGCATTTGCATTACTTCCCATTCCTTAAGAAAATCAGAATTGTGTTTCAAGACCTAAATGGAGCCTAATTTAATATAAATTAAGCATTTTTGTAAGAGAGAAACAAATACTTTTGTACCCTTGGAAAAGCTGCTGGTTTGGTCTTAAGCAGCCTCCTGTATCTATGGGGATTACCAATGTCTCACTCTCACCTGGACTCCCATTTTCCCTTTCTGACAAGTTGGTACCATCAAATCTCTCAGCACAGATCACTCAGCAATGACAGCTTAGTTTAAACTAAGGAAGTGGAGTGTGAGGCTCAAGAGGAGACGTACCTTCCTTCCTTCCACCTGTGTATATCAAACACAGCAGTGTAGAGCACATCTACCAGCCCCAGGGTCTTCTCCGGATCCAGACTCCTCTGTAGCAAAGACATTGTTGCTGGATCTTCTTTCAGGCACCTGTAATCATGAAGTTTAAACTAAAAATCAAAATGTTTGTTTTCCACCTTAAACAATTCTGCCACATCAGAAAACAGAAGGGCAGTGGCTGCACTCCTGCAGCACAACCCACAAACCCCTGGGGATTCCTGCGCCTGCAGCCAGAGCAGTTTCCTTCTACTGCGGGACACATAAGTGATCCCACGCAAAGTTAAGCAATTCCATGTATTTGTATCATGACTGCCGATGAGCTCTTGAGCAGGCACAGCTGAGGCACAGCAGAGCAAACGCTGAGCACCCAACACCCCTTCTGGGACACGGCAAGGGCCGACACTGCCCGCACACGGGAGCAGCCCGGAGGCACCGCCGGGAGCCCCGGCCTGGCAGGCTCCGTGAGGAATGACCCCGCATATCCCGCGGTCCGGGGGAGATGGCACTGAGCTGTGAAGGTGCGGGATCGCTGCGTGTCCCTCGGGGCACAGAATTCCCGGAGCCGGCCCGGCAGCGCCGCAGGGATCGGGCCCCGCGCTGCCACCGCGAGACACCAGGAGGCGCTGCCCGACGGGAATGGGATGGGATGGATCGGGAAACACTCGGGAGAGCCCCGGGAACACACGTCGGGAGAGCCCTTCTTTTGGGCAACACAGCATCGGGAGACTCTTAGGGAAACACCTTCAGGAGACTCCTTTTGGGCAAACACAGAATCACAGAATATGCTGAGTTGGGAGGGACACACAAGGATCATCCAGTCCAACCCCTGGCCCTGCACAGGTCCATCCCCAAGAGTCACCCCCTGTGCCCCAGAGGATCATCCAAACCCCCCTGGAGCTCTGGCAGCCTTGGGGCTGTGCCCACTGCCCTGGGGAGCCTGGGCAGTGCCCAACCAGCCTCTGGGGGAAGAACCTTTGCCTGAGATCCAACCTGAGCCTGCCCTGACACAGCTCCAGCCATTCCCTGGGTGTTGTCCCTGGTCCCCCCAGAGCAGAGCTCAGTCCCTGCCCCTCCTCTGCCCCTGCCCAGGAATTGAAACTGTACTGAGGTCTCCCCTCAGTCTCCTCTGCTCCAGCTGAACACACCAAGTGCCCTCAGTGTCCTCACACGGCTTCAGATCAAGGCCCTTCCCCATCCTCGCGTCCCTCCTTTGGATACTCTCTAATGGCTCAATATCTTCCCTACATTGTGGTGCCCAAAACTGCTCCAATATTCCAGGTGAGGCTGTTCCAGGGCACAGTACAGCTTCAGGAGACTCCTCCCTTGGCCACGCCATCAGTACCACGAGAAACAGGCCAACTCAGTAAGGAGTCAGGAGAGTAAACTCTGTTGTACTGAAGTTCCTAACACTGAATGCTTCCAAGTAAGAGGAGTGTTCTAATTCCAAATTATTGCTTTGAATGGGAAGAAATCCTCACTTAAACTCCAGATTAACCCCAGCCCTCTTTCCTAGGCAGTCAACTAAACTGGCAGGAACAGCATCTCGGGGTCCAGAGTCATGACAGCACTAAAAAGAGCAAAGGCTCTCCCATGAACTCAGCTAATTCCTGGCCTTGCTGAGCTAACAGCTGGGACCTGCTGGGGAGGAGCATAACAGGAATACTGTTAGATTATTATTTTTAAGGCTTTTCTTTCATCATCAAGCTTTTACTTTTAAGTCTTAGTGTCCCAGCACTGCCTCTTTTGTGTTGCCCCCAGTACAGCCTGTCAGGAATAGAAGTGTTAAAACAGTTCACATAAAGGAACTTAAGGAAGCTGTGCCATAATTGTGTAGTATTCTCTCTCCCCTTTGTACTGCAATCATTTTACCCAAATATTTCAGTCATAATCTGCAATACAGTATTTTCATTTACCAAGTTGATGGAACTTGCACCACAATTCTCGATCCTTCCAAACTTATCTGAGGAGCATAGGCTTCTTTATTTTCAATCTGTGCTGTGTCCACAACCACCTAGCAAATAAAATGAAAATAAAAGGGAAATGATTTTAAGAATCAGTTCTAGTCATTTTATCACCCCTGTAGTTAAGCTGCAATAGTCTCATTTCTGAGCCGTGCTAAAGGTACAAAAAAATAACCAAATAAAAACTAACCGACTCACAAAATCATTGTAAGTATATTTCTATTTCAATGTATATGTTTAAAATAATATAAAATCATTGGGTTCAGTAACCTGTCTCTCAAGGACTTCATTCTTCTCAGTAGTTAAGCATCACTACACAGTTACCAGCTGCTTTACCTCACAGCTGGTGGTTCTCAATGGCTCCACACAACAGCCCTTACATTTGAGAGGCTTAACACAGTTACTACTTTAATAGCTCCCAAACACCTATTTAGCAAAATATTTTAAATAATTTAACTGCAGTGAATGGTGTAACATAGGCAAGCAGCATTCAGTTGGAAACCCTTCACATGGGTCACAATTCCTAATGTACACACCCCTTTTAAGGTTATAAAATTCCATACCAACGTTCCTCTATTCTACCTAATGAAGCTGCACTGTTATTTAATTATATAATTTCCAAATAGAAAGAGAAGTGACTGTTCAGTTTGTTGAATTCTGAGCCATATCATGAAGATATATGGAAGACAAAAGTCTTGAAAATCAACCCTCTGTCATGACCCTTTCTTTTTAGGGAATGGAGAAGGAATGGATTCACTTCGGCTTCATTTAACCTTTAATACCAGTGACAGTAAGTTCCATATTTGGTTCATGCTTTCTGTTGTTGTCCAGTCTGTGTGGGTTGGCCTTTTTGATCATTTCCATAATTTCCTATTTTGGTCATGCTGAACCAGCAGCTTTTTGGCAGCAGTCAGCAGTTCTTGCTTCAGTGACTAGCAGATTAGCTGTACCATTTATCCTTGAAATGGCAAAAGTCCTCTGGGATAAATAAGCCTCAGGGATTATTACTGACTTTTTTGCCATCACCCAGCCTACACCAGTTCAGCTTCTAACAGGTTCTCTATTGCTGGGTATGAAAACATGTAAAATATGAATAATGCTGACAGTTTCTCCTCTCTCACTTTAACAAAACCATCCAATGACACTTGAACATAATTATTTCCCACCTTTCAGGTATTTTTGCATAAAGCCTTTGTTTTCCTTCAGCTGACTCCAAGACTTTGCCCAAGTTTATCCAATCCTGACAAACATGTCTAAGCATGGTGCCAAAACACCACACTCATGAAAATACCTCTCATTTCCTAACAGGAGAACTCCATGACTTTTCCTTTTTAATTTTATGTAATTTCATAATGTGCAATTCAGCTCTACTGCAATTATAGTTTTGATAAAGAGAGATGCAATTAGGAGCGATTGTTCTCAACTTCCAAGAAAAACAGAGTCTGCACCTCAGACCTTAAGTCAGAGCTAAAACTCTGGTTTGTGCAGATCCGTGCCAGCTTCTGGCAGTGGTGAACAGCAGTGCCCATGGGCTGGGCTTTCTTGGGGTGTCCCTCCCCCTGGATGTATCTTCCTTTCTTCCCTTGGAAAAAAGCTTTACATGTCTTGGCATTTATCAGAGTTGGGACATCTGGGATTTAAACATTACCAGGAGATTTAGGGCTCCTGCAATGGAAAGATCTACTAGCACAAGAAAAGAGAGGTTTAACTGTTGACCTCTTTGCATGAGGCCAATTCAAAGTTTCATTTCCACTCGTCCTCTGAATTCAACTATTTTAATACACATTATTTTTATTTGAACACGCAGATTTCTTCAGCTGACCCAAAGCTGAAAATACAATTCTTATTATATATATGCTTAGGTAAAAACTGAAAATCCACACTTCAAAATAGTTCTTGTGCTAAAAAACTACAGCCCAAAATAACCAAGCAAACTAAGTGACATCTCATTGTGCCTTCCACACTCAGTGAGTCTCTTCTGAAAAGGCACATGCAAGAAAGGCTAAAACCAGTGAGACTGCCAAGTAATGTTCTTTTTTGAATTGGGCATTTAAGTGACAGATTTACACCCAATTCTGAACGAGTGCAGACAGCTCAGTGTCTAAAAGCAGTAAACCAAAGGCTACGTCACCTTGTGCCATGATTCAACGATTCATTTATCTGCTCGTCACAAAATAAACTGAAAATAAACACATCCTCCCTCCCCGCCTGGTGGTGCTTAGAGAACAGCTTCCTGTACCTCAGCCAGCTATTGTTCTTGCTCTACAGGTGCTTCCTCTCTCATTTCCACCCAAAGAACGCTTTGCAGACATAAATTACAATTTCTTGTCACTGCACGAGGCTACACACAAGCATAGTTGTAAAAAATAAAGTAAAATATAGTGTAAAAAATTAATAAGTTGTAAAAAATTAGGGCACATAGTTTATAAAGAGAAACCTCAACCTTCATACCTCTCTATAAACTGTAAAGTATCAAAGTGAGAATGAATGAGAGAGAGAGGGTTTGCAAGTCTTTGTGCACAGCTCATTTGTGCTTCTTTGAGAACCTGAGGGTCATGCACAAATCTTTGGAGACATTCAGGATTCAACACAAGTAAAACTCCAAGTATCAGCCGGGTCATCTGGGAGAACGTGTGAGTGAGTTTTCTGCTGACACTCTCCAAATGTGATGACAAACCTGAAGAATGTCAGTGCTCCAATTACCAGCAGGTCTAACTGGTCACGTCTAGACTGGGGGACATCAGATTTCCTGAGTCCAAATGTGCCTCAGGCCTCTCCTCAAATCTCAGCGGGGCAGGACTTGGGTGTGCACAACACTGAAACCCCCTGGAAAGGAAATGGTGGAAGGTGCAGCTCCTCCCAGACATTCCTCACCCAGACACCGGGGAGCCAGCTCTGCTCCAGACACTCCCACAGGGCTGCTGAGAAACACTGGCTTTCCTGGCCTCATTTCCTGTACCTTGTGCTGACTCCCAGCATCCTGCCATCAGCTATGGCAGCTGAAGCCACAATCCCACTTAAGCACATCCTTTTTTCTCATTCTCCTTGTATTTATTAATATTTAATGTTTTCCTTGAAAACACCTCAGTAAGAATTTGATCAATCCTACTATTCCACAGTTTCTTTCTGACCCTGAAAAGACACCCCCTTCTTATGCCTCCCTGTAAAACTTTCCTTAGACAAAGCACTGCCATCTCCTGTCCTTAAATCCCTGTATCTCAGTGAAGCAAGGACTGACAGCAGGTGCACTGCTGTTGAGATTGATGGTTTGCCCCTTTGATTTTAGGCTGCCTTTAAAAGTCAGTTGAATTCCAGTATAACTTGAACCTACTTCTCTAACAGGTATTTAATATTAAGGGAATAACTAAGATCTGGTATCTAGTATCAAAGGACTGCTGAAGTAGAAATATCTGACAAATTCGTCATTTACAATTTATTACAATTTATTCACCATTACTGGAGAACCTGCTCACAGCACCAAAAGCACATGGTTTAACTAACTAGGATGGAAGGTCTAAGTCACTTCATCAGCTGTGTGGTTTGTCTGAAAAACAAGATATTTACCAAGTATGCAGCTGTATGTGCCCTTCAATCAGAAATTAGTGACAGTCCTGATGGGCTGCCACCACCTTGAACAAGGAATCAGCACATGAACCAACAGCAAACACTGATCTCACTGCAAGGCTAGAGACAACTCAAAGAACACCTGACAGAAACTATCACAGGCTACAGTGTACCTTTACCCTTGCATTTCCTTCCTGTCCCAGGGCAGTCTTGCCCCCTACTCACAGCAGTCCAAAAACCCCCGTGTGTCATGACTGAACTCTTCTCTAAGGGACAAGACTGCAGTAATTAATGATGGGAGCACAAATGCACATTGTTATCAGAGTATTATCCAAGCATCTATTTTTACCAGCTGCTTAGACACTGTAAAATTCACTGAGCTTTTTTCCCCCCTCAAGAACACATGTCTACAGCCAGGCATTGAAAGGCTCTGTCCTCAGCAGGAGATGTCAGGTACCATTACCTGGTGCAGAGGACTGCCTGGTTTATGCTGGGCTGGAAACCCATTCAAAGCAGAGAACAAATGAAAAAATGGCAGGTTTTGAAGCTAATTTGAGAGGGGGGTGTGTTTGGGTTTTTGGTGGTTTTTTGGTTTTTTTAACATGGTCATCTATAGATTTGGAAATATTTCTATTTCTCTACGAACTGGAAGTTTCATTTCTTGTGTTCTCTCTACTAATGGAGACTATGAAGCACCCAGTGCATTCTTCTGTTCCTGTCAACTCCAGACACCACCTATGCACTTGCACTCCCCAAGGATACATTTTGCTCAGAGATCAAGTGAACTGCAGGGCTAAAAATGGAGAAACACAAAGGAAGACACTGCAAATTCATTTCCAAACTCCAAAACGTCCAGTTTCTCTTCAGGATGTTTAAGCAACCTTTTGTTTTGCTCACTCACCAGCCCAGCCTGGCCAAACAAGAGCTGCACAGCAGTTTTGCAGGCTCCTCTCCAGGTGGAAGGGCACACCTGGTTCAGCACCTCGGTGACGGGGGAGTCGTCCCGGGGGGTCAGTCCATTGTGGCACCCGGCCTCCTTGATCAGCTGCAGCATCGTGTGCTGCAAAAAACAGGCATTCACAAGTGTTAACACCCCTCTTCCACCTGTATTGGTCATTGTTCTGCACCTTCTCAAACAACTGTAGTGTCTGCAACCTGGGAACAGTCTGGTACAACTCGAGGAGTTCAACTGCAGAACAGAAATATGGAAGATGCTGTTTGGAACACAGTGCTCCTCCAAAATCATATGCAGTACTTTTGCTTATATTCTTGCACACCAATTTACACAAAACTACAAAAAGGATTGCAAAACCAACAAAAAAGCAGCATTTTGAGCCATCAATTGTTTCCACTCTTTCAGGAGAAAGGACCTGGGCCTACCTAAAAAAAAAAAAAGTGGAAGTGCTGATTAAAATTGCCCAAATTACTTGTGAATGGATATATTTTCCATTTGTTTATACTGAAATACAATTAACTGTCCACAATTTTCAATTACTTTTAAAACAGTGATCCAAGTTTGCACAAAGACATCAAAAGGTGTTCTGTTACAAAGTATTTTTTTCAAGTACCTCCCTTAGCACCAGGTTGGCTCAGACTTATTTTGGCACCTAAGAAGATGAAGGCTCTGAAGTGCATCACCTGGCTGGGGGATCTGTAAGGGCTCACTGTCCTCTGCACTTCTTGATAATGAACCCATCTATTCTCAAAAAGTTCCCAGCAGCTTCATTGCCTCCTGGATTTCTTTGTCTGTGCTGCCCTCGGATTGGACTGGGATTGCCCAGGTGGTTAAAACATTATCAGGAACAGGCATGGACCTACAATGTTATCAACAGCATGTTTCCACAGAA
This sequence comes from Lepidothrix coronata, assembly GCF_001604755.1. NCBI lineage: Eukaryota > Metazoa > Chordata > Aves > Passeriformes > Pipridae > Lepidothrix > Lepidothrix coronata. The sequence continues at coordinate 254,940 of NW_016690312.1, read as the reverse complement.
TTCAGGCAGAAAAAAAGCACTTTTAAACACAAATTTGGCACTGAACTGCTATTACTATTCTACTACATTTTGAGGAGTTCTCCCAGCTTTACTCCTGTGGTTATTTGGGATTATTACCGTTTTCAGCTTCAGGTTTTCTGCTGCAGACTCATTAAAGGAGATTCCTTTCAGGAAATGGGATCCAATCTGCACAGGGACAGTGGGCAGCTCACACTGAATGGGCTGAGGTGGAGTCTGTCTCCTTCCTGTTTGCTGGGCTTCAGCTTCACTGCAACAGCCCTGAAGCACAGAAGAACAGTTCAGACATCAGAAAATCATAATATTACTCCAATCTCTTCATTTTAAATAGCTCTTTCCAAGGTGAGGAGGGATGAAAGAGAGCAGGTTTAGCAGATCCTACCTGAAGACTTGCTTCAATAGCTTTTGGGTTCAAGTGGAAGCCAGCCTTCATTGCATATTCACAATGGCCCAAACTCTCCAGAGCCACTTTGTAAGCCTGACATCAAACAAAAAGTTGAGATAGCACAAGCACATCAGCAAGTCAGCAAGCATGCAGTGACTGTCTGGGCACAGACATGGTACATGGATTTACCCTGCTCAGGTCTATGGCATACACACATTTATCATGAAAGATGCCAAAGCTGCAATTCTCAGACACCTGGGAGCTGTCTGTGACTCAGCTCTGCAGTAACACACCTTCCCTATCCACTCCTTGGCCCACTGACTGAACTACATGCACATGAAAGCAGCAGACTTGAAAAACCACCTGCAAAGCACTGTCAATTTTCATGTTTAGCTCTTTGAGCTGATGTTCAGGGATTGCCACACTCTGTGAGCAGAAAAGTTGCTGAACTTCAATTCCTGCCAAACATCCATCACAGCCTCTTTCTCGCAGTCGAGACGTGGCCTGTAATGTAAAATAAAAATCTGCTGTAAGGAGGGTCAACATTAAACCAGGTCAAGCTTAATTCAATTTCAAAAAAAGAGAAAAAGCCCATAGGGTTTAAAACCTTCTACAGGAGATGAGAAGCAGCACCTGGGGGGAAGGACCTGGACGAGACATTTTATTATAACTTATTAAACTTCTACGGCTACTTTGAAAGTCCAGCTCTCCTGAAACTTGTACAGCACAGGGGTGTGGATTCAACATTGTTTGCTGTTCCTATTTCTGCTCCCTCTCAGCACTACAGATCCTGTTACACAGACCACACCAGGACTGTGCTTCCCAGAGAGAGGACTCACAACTTCAACACAGACTCGCCACAGAAACAGAAGAGATGTTAAATCACGTGTACAGACACTCCTGCCTGCACAGGATGATACATCTGACAAAATTATGGGTCATTACTGTGGTGCCATTTGAGAAGGGCCACACAACACTAGGATCAACTCAGTACAGCAAGAAAATGGCTTAGTAATATGATTTTGAATATTTATAGTAATACGAACAGCACAGTAATATGATTTCAAAAGATAAGGAATATAAAAAGCCAAATATCTCATTTTAACTGTAAAATCCTACACCACTGAGCAGGGTAAAGCAAATAGGTGCTGCTTATTTTCCAGCCTAGGAAGGAGTCTTCCTCTGAAGCAGGATGTCCAGACTGGGGAGTTCTGGTACTACACATTGCTCACAGCACAGAATTCCTGCAATTCCCAAAGTACATCTCCAGGAGGAAAAACAGTTCTGAGCTATTGAAAAAGTATCATCTTTAACTTCATTCTGAACCAGCACTGTGTTCTCCTGCCAAAGGGGCTGATTTTATAGGGAAACAACGGACTGCCTTCCACTCCAAAAACAAAAATTGGGAAAGATTTTGGTATTTCAAATCCCCCTTCTATCAAAATGACTTGTATATTAGTCTACCTACAACTGTAAGAGAGAGATTTTATACGTTTATAAATGTTATATATTTACAGACCACAGATTTTCCTTATCCTATCTTAATACCTCACACAAATACTCCAAAACAGTTATTTTAGTTAATCATAAACCCCAAGAAGTTTCTTCTGTTGTTATTCTGGAACTAGAGACAATTTGTATTTTTTCCTTTCTCCTCTCCTTGCATGTTTAATACAGGATTTGACTGGTATAACACTTGTACTGAACTCTTTTGAAAACCAGGTTTTACTGACAGAAATACCTGAAGTGGGTTGTTAAGAAGGTAAAAAAGAAAGTTAAGGTCCAAGATTCTGCAAATCAAATTTTAATCATATTTAAAACAAATTTGATAGCAATTACAGGACATTTCTAGAAATTGTAATAATTTTAAAGAACTAAGTATATTACACGTAAAATTAACCATTTTTATATGCCAAAGGAGTACAGCTATTCCAGGATTAGACCTGTTAGGATTATCTATAATACACCTAAAGCACTCCCAAATCCCTAGTTTATCCAGTGAAATAAATTTATGCTGCAGTAAAAATTACAAATAATTCCTCTGCATTCAGAGTTCTAAAGGAAACTCGTTTGCTTTCCTGTACCTTGAGATGTTGGAGGCAAATGGAGACCTGGGCAAGGGTTCCAGTCACTGTGACTAACAAGCCAAATGAGGCTGCACCAGCACATGCTCCAAGTGCCCTGAATTTAAGGAAACCACACACTCTGTGTCTGAATCCACCTTGATCTATCACTCTGCAGACTGCAGCAGGGCCAGGGAAAGCAGAAAACCTCGTAAAACTCCTTGTAAAGTACTTTTTTTTGGCTGGCAAAGTAAGGATTCCACAGATGGCACACGTTTGTAAAAGTACAAGTCCAGAGAGGGGTATATTTAAGTGATATGGGCCACATTTCAGCAATGGATGGATCAAGCAACATCCATCTCAACAGCAGAAAGACAAGAGCTAAAAGTTAACACAAAGATTTTGAAGTACAAAATAGAATTCATGCTCAAAATTTGAAATAGACATTATCTAAGTACTTTACATCAAGATTTTGCTCTGTTTTCACACTAAATTGTTGTATTTTTTACTTTTTAGTTCCCCCATCTGCCAGATCCAACTTGAACATCATTAATTCATTACTAACAACAAAAATCTGTTGGCACTGTTTGTGCACTCCTTATGTACAAACCTGTCACAAAGAAAACTTCACCCAGGGCAAAGACAGTGCCATCACCACGTAAGTAAAACTGAGTTTTAGTGTCTGAAGCTATCTGCACCAGGTTCCCCCCCTTCAGATCCAGCATGTCTTTAAAACCAGGTATTCCCTTTCCTCTGTCAGGGCTGAATTTAGGTTTCCCTAAAGGTAACAGCCATTCCACCAAATCTCCTGTCACCACAGCAAGGCCTCCATACCTCTGCTGCTCCTCTCCAGGATCTTATTGCATCTTCCAGCTCATTTGTGGGGCTTATATTTGAGGCTCCAGTCCCACTGACGTTCTTCCTCTCCTGAGCTACGGCTTCAGCGAAGCAGGAATGTGCCACTGGCTGGACCTTCTGCAAAGCTTGGGACAGGAACTGGAAGTGGACCTGCATCACTGTCAGGAAACATCGCCCAAGGACCTGCAGGAGAGGAAACAAACCTCTTTCAAGCACATAGAAGATTTCATGGAAGTTTACCTTTTTCCTTTTTGTTCAGTGTTTGGGTAAGGAACTAGACTCTGATTTTTTTTTTTTAATTAAAAAAATGCTTCAGATCATAAGCAATATGTGATATGTAACCATTTACTTAAGGTAAAGAGTTGAGTGGGCATTGGTTTCTATGAATGAAGGGGACACCACACTAACCCTGAGTCATTTTTACTTCTGCACTCAGGTTGTGCCCACTTGAGGAATGAAAAGCTTGCTGGGCTACTCAGCAATATTGAACACATGACACAACACAAAAATGGGAGCAGCATATTATCCCAAGGGCAAAGTCAACAGCAAAACCCACCTGCACATAGACCTGGCTGAATTTATGACAAAACCCCAAAACAGCAACAATAAAGTGTGAATAATTTAAAAACATCATCATAAAATCCAAGGAGTTTATCCTCCCAGGGGAGCAGTAACAGGCAGGACATGGGCAGGAAAAGGCTTCTGCCCCAAAACTGTGCACGGTGCCCAGAGCTGCAGCCCTGGCACTGCAGTGTCTGACAGGAACTGCCAACACTGGCACAAACCTGCTCTTCAGAATATTTCACTGGAATGGGAAAGGCCAAGGAAGGCCAGGGAAGCCAAGGGCTGACAGTCACTCCCTGAGCTCACTGGGCTGAGGGGTAGCACCAGCACCAGGGAAGGGGGTCCCAGCTCTGCAGCCTGGACCCCTGTCCCTGCACGGTTCCGTCCCCCTCTCTCCTCCCAAGGCCCACGAGAACTGTGCCCAAAGACACAGAGACACCTCAGTTACTACAAGCAGAACAACACAGGTGTGTCGGAGGATTTTGGAAGGACAGGAAGGAACCATCAGCAGGACATCCTGGAGAGCCACCAGCACCAAGGGGACACTCCCTCTGCCTCCAGGGCGCTCTCCTGACAAAACCTTACACAGAGTAACTGGAGAGCACCAGAGAAGTGTTTCCAAACCACTGCAGAAAGTATTCAAAAGCTATTCACAGTGTTTCTTTTATGGAGTTTATCACACAAAGTGTTTTAAAATGTATATTTGACTTTGATTTATTAAAAAAAGATTCAGCTTGAATTCCATTTTAGGAATAATTCATAAAATACACAGATAATGTACAAAGCCATCATGCCTTGGAGACACTAAATCATCTGGCTTATTTTCAGCTACATTCTTCTGGAATAAAAAATTGAGACACCACGATCTTCCTGGCAAGACTCTGAAGTCACACGAACAGTTATATGCATTTACTATCTACTTCAGAAAACCAGTGGTGGCAATGCTTTTTTCCACTGCATCCAGACTCCTTTTGACATTCCATTCTGGTTCAATCACTTCCCTTCTTTGTACAAGGCATAAAATTAAACATTTTTGGTACTTTGACTGACCTCTGAAAGCAGAGTTTGCTTTATTAAAAAAAGCAGTCAGCAAATGATAAAATAAAGAAAACTCCAACTTTCCTGGCTACAAGATTAGAAAGATTTATAGGAAAACTACAGGAAAAGGCAACTGGTGATTCGAATATTTCTGTGTAGGAAGAATGCAGCACTCAGGGGAAGAAGAAACTCGTACTCATTAGGATTTTCAAGCCGATTAAATTTCAAAGAATATTTAAGGTACAGAGGTTGAAGTTTCCCCAGACTGGGAATAATGCTCAAAATAAACACATGAATTAGGTTTTAAGTGGCAGCACAAAACATTCCTACTATAATTTACAGTATTAAACAGTGGAGATAAATAGTAACATCTGCTTTACTGAACTTCTGTTTGAAAAACAATCCACTTCAGCCTTCCTGTGAAAGGGGTGAGGATGGTTCTAACTGCTCCAGGATAATCAAAGTGGTGGAGGGTTTCTGCACTGTTAAACACCCCTTTGGATTGATGGCAGATGCCAAACTCACTCTGCTTTAAAGCTCACTTTGTGGGATTTTCTTCCCAAGAGCACAAACTCTGTCTTGGCTGTGGGGTGAGGCCCCCAGAGTGCAGAGACACCAGAGAGCTCTGCTGCACAATCCAGGGAACAGTTCTGGCACATGGATGCTTTTTTCCAGTTAGAGACACCACCATCTCTTTCTTAAGTTTATTTTGCCTACTTTCCCATGCAGAAGTGTTTGACTCTCCTGCTTTAGACCAGAATAAGCACAAACTAAACCCTACAGACTATGCAGGAATCAAAGCTGAACTGGAATCATCACAGGTGTCAACTACTGAGATTTTCTTGGTAGTGATGGTGTTTTCTTAAATCATTTCTTGGAATCATTTCTATTGCATAAACCATGAGCTCTTCAGCTTGCAAACTTTGTGTCCCATGAAATGCAGCTCCAGCACCCTGAGTCCCTGATCCCTTACCAGGCAGGACAGGTATCCACCTCAGCAGCTGAACAGATGGACCCAAAGGAATTTCCTATTCAGGCAGTGGGAAGCAATGGGACTTTTGGGGAAGTCTCACTTCAGACTTCCTTGTCTCTGAAACAGGTGATGAGTTTAATCACAGTGGTTACCTCCACACAGGAGCACCAGGTGGAGATGCAGTGTTAGGTCACCCTGTCTCACATTATCCTCCTAATGGGAGCACACAACCAACTCAGGGATATTTCACTGGGCAAAGTGTACACACACTTGCCAGATTTCACTGCTGAACACTGATGCCATGCAGATTCCCTGGCAAGCAAATGTTGTACAACAGATTCTTTAAAACAGACTGGTACCAGTAATGAAGTCAGCAAATAACCACTGTCATCGTCCAAACCTGACACAAACAGACTTGCAGTTCCAACTATTGTTTTATGCAGTAGAACTTCTTTACCTTTTCTGGGGTTTTTTGTTTGGTTTTGGCTATTTCCCTAAACAAATCAAGCACTGAAAAGCCCAAACACCACAACAGAGTTATTCCTACCTATTTCCACCTACCCCCCTTTCCCTCATCAGAGTCCTCAGTGGCCCTGGTAAGGATAAGCCCCAGCACAACCTGGCTGCCACTGGAGCCCAAATAAAACAGCCACAGAATGAACAGAGAGGTGTGACAGATGAGGTAACACCCTTTCCCATATATTACTAGAAGTGGGCAGAACATGATGCATTTTCACTCCACAGCAACGCCCTGCAGTCCCAGAGTGATCCCATGAACAGAACAGCTCCAAGGGAAGATACAATCCTGCCCTCTGGAAGGAGGAACCTGCAGGCTAAACCAGGTTCCAGCAGAAGCTGCACCTTTATGGTTTTAGGAGACACAGGCAACCCAACAGACTCACTTTTTCTAACAGTCAACCTAAAAGCCAGTAGTGACAGCTACACTAAAATGCTAACTATGATTTAGGAAAAAAGCACTGAAGTGTGAAGCGTTTTAAAAATATAAAGCAGCAATTTAAATGTAGGAAAAAATATTGTTTTGCTACTACCAGTTTCTCAACTCAGAGAAGTCTGAAGCCAATCCCTCCAAACCCCAGGAAAGAAGAATTTAAAAAATAGTTCAACTGGGCTTTACAGAGTTTGCTAAGGAGAGTTTGCCTACATTTAATATTTACTCAGACATTTTTGTCTCACAAGCTTCTCATTCAAAAATCTTGGGCTATTTTATACACATAAAAGCCAAAAATTAACTCCATTTAATACAAAACAGAGCATCCAAGAATATATCTGGTGCCCATTCGTGCTTCCCTTTTGTTCAGGAAGGCAACATGGACATCCCTCTCATTACTACCACTTTTTAAGACAGTGCACAAACTCCATTTTGCAGTACTGAGACTTCTGCAGAGCTTCACAAGAGATGAGGGAATGTACCAACTTTTTTCCAGTTCTACTCCTCCCCTTGGATTTCCTTTAATGCTTTTATTAACAGAAATACAATGTTCCTGCATTCCCCAGCTTACAAACAGATACAGAAAACAACATAAAACACATTCTCCTTCCCCCTGATTTCCAAGCTGCTCCTCACCCATACAGGCACAAAGCACCCGAGAAATCAAAGGTTCTTGAAAGGGGGAAAGGAAAGGAAGAAAATAAAAATCAGCATTTGCATTTCTGAAATTAAGAAACCTTGGGAAACATCTGTCACCAACACTTTGATCAAGAGAAGTCACCTTCTCACCCAGCCTGGCAGACAGCTCTGAACTAGCAAGCTTTGTTCTGTTAAGTAACAATAAATAAATTAAAACTCTCACCCCCAGTGCTACACTCCAGTCTGCACTTTTTTTAGTCCAAATCCAAGACAGGTTATGCTCATCAAAACTTGAGTTTCCTTGACATTGCCTTCCCTGGGGACTAGAGCCCACTGCACTAGAAAAAAAATGTGTGGCACCTCACAAAAGCCACAGCTCTGCTTGATTTCTACAGTCAAACCTGCTCTGTTTGCACAGGAGTCCCATTCTCATTAATTTGGGGGTCTGAATTACAACTCACCTCCCAGTGCTTCCACACCCCCAGACTCCATCCCTCAACCAGGAGACTCTGCAGTGCCATTCTCAGTGCCCTGCTGGGCTGCCACTCACACATTCCACCATCTCCCAGTTCTTTCTCAGACAGAGCTGGAAGTTCTTTCACTCACCTACTATAAAGGCTGCAAAAGCAACTCCAGATAGACCTGTATTCCCCTCCTTGTGTTTTCCAAGGAAACAACTACACTGGCTCTCACACTCTTCCCCCTGTCACCTCCCTTTCAGTAAACTCTGATGAAGTCAGACAAGCCCTTTATACCTTTCTGCTCCCATTGTGTGTTTTTTAATCCTGCTGGCAGTTTTATGAAATGTTAACTTCTCTATACGCCAGGGAAAAAAAAACAACAAACAAACTACACTCTTTAAATTAAAATTTCAGCATCAACAGCTCAGTCTTCCAAGCCCAGAAAGGCAGAATGGGAGAGGCTCTCAGCAGGTCATCCCACTGGCCCAAGCAAGGAGCAGTTTCACCCAGGTCAGTTTGGGAGCTGCAGGTTTAACCTGTTCTATAGGTTCTGCTCCCTACCCTTTGTAGAATCCACATCAGTGCTCCACTAACACTACAAAGGATTTCCACAGTGTCTAATGGGAATCTTTCCTCATGAAACTTAAGTTCACTGCTCCTTGCTCCACCTGACATGGACATGAGGAAGAGGACACTGGGACGTGTTCTGGCAGCTTCTCACATACCTGAGCAATTCTGATTTTCCTTCTTACTCTCCTCTTCTGTAGAGTCCCTCTCTGAAGTCCTATTTCCTGGATGTCTGATTACTCCTGCTCCTCTCCTCTGGTGTCTCTCCACTGGCTCCCTATTTCTCTAAGCTGTGTTTAAGGCCATGACAACCAGTGAGCGAGTTCAGTGCTTAGTTCATGGCTCTTGCAGGTTAGGGTTGTGTCAAATACACAGGAATTGTCTCTTTGCACAGCAGCAACAGCACTGGTTTATTATTTGCAACTGCATAGCACTGACTCCTACCCAACACACACCTTCCACAGGCCCCAGGACTGCTCTCCAGAAGTGCTGCCCAGGGGGCTCCACTCCTGATGCTGAGAATTTAAATATTGCAACATTCAGCATTCCCCTCTGATTTCAACCCAAACTGAAAGCTCATTTGCTCAGGATTATTTTTAAGTCAAGTAGGTCTTCCAGCATCACTTACATCCTGTACTTTCAAGTCACCTACAAACTTAAATCTCTTCCTATACTGACCTCTCAACAGGTCCATCTTGACAGTGAGCAGCTGCTAAAGCTTCCTGGGCACAACCAACAACCCCTTTGCCCCTACACAGTATTCAGATAGTTGCCAACACTTGGAAAGACAGAGTTTCAAAGCCCACAAAAACCCCTAGAAGACAGGTAGTGCTTCAGATGTTTTTGCTTTTTTAATTCAAACAAATATGTTCGAGTATTCAAACAATACTTGTACTCTCAGTACAAGTATTACCAAGATTAATTTCATAAACTTACATATTTTTATTTTTTTACTGCTATAGCTTTAGCTAAACAGTGATGTTATTTGATTGTTTTTAAAAATGCAAGTCTACAGAAGACATTTATAACAAATATATAGCCCATCTCCATTCTATATTAAGTATACAACACTGGAAACCATAATATGTAATTGCAGGGAGAAATAAGACTGACAAACAGCATTCTCCTGAACCACTCCACCTGTGAGTGATGCAGTGAGGGAAAGCAGGTAATAGCTGACAGCACATAATATTCATCCTTACAAAGTTACCTGAAATCTAAATCAAACCCAAGAGAATTCAAAAACAAGTTTTCCACTCAGGATGGAGTTCTGAAGGAATAACTTTGCAAAGTAAAGAAATATGTCAAAACACGAGGAACCACCTAAAACTCCATGGATTTGTATGTGACTGTCACTTAGCACTGCCTGTTACACCACACAGAAATGTACCCAGCCAGGTGTGATGGGAGCTGGGGATCCTCTCACCTCCCCAGCCTCTGAATCCTCACTGTTGGCACTTGCTGTCAGTGCAAGAAAACTACAGCAAAGTCAGGACAAATTTCTACAGCACAGATCTCTCACACTAGTGTGGTATTTTCCTCTTACGCTCAACAGCTCAAAAGACAAAAATGTTTTAAAGAGTAATAAAATATTATTAGATCATTAATAGGTGGTTTTACTCAACCACTGATGACAATATGCTACTCCCATGTGTTCAGGTTTCCCCTCAGGATGGAAAACACCAAGGAAAGTGTAGGTTCATTTAGAATACAATGCCTAAACATCAGCTGACATAAAACAGAAAATTGTTTAAGACTTTTGTCTAGCTGGTTCTTCCACAGAAATACTACTAAATACCTATTGAACATAGCTGGAGGCCAGGCACTGCAAATGACTTAGTGCTTTCTTAGTACACAAGAAAATGAAGAGTTTCTTTTTGTCACCAGCCTTACCCACGAACCTGTAGCAAGGCACAGAAAACTTCTGCTGTAGAAGGGATTTTGACCAGAAGTCCGGTTAAGAAGGAATGACACAAACTCACGTCCCAACAGTCCCCCGAGGCGACTCACCTCAATGTCTTGCAGGCTGAACTCCTTCTGATCTTTGAAGTTGGCGGCTCCCGCGCTCAGCTCCATGAGCATTTTTGCAATCTCTGGTTTTATTGCTGCGGTGAGGCGGCTCGCGGCTTCCATGACATGTTCCTGCACGTCTTTCAGCTGCAGAGCCGCCTTGGAGTAGTGCGAGTTCCGGAACACGCCGCTGAAGAGGTCCGTGAGGAAAGTGCTCGTCCGGCAGAACACGTTGAGCGCATCCAGGTACTTGGAGATTCCCTGCTGGATGTCGGCGATGGGGGTGGCGTGGGGCGGGGGCGGGGGCAGCAGGGCGGGCGCGGGGGCGGCCGGGGCCAGCGGGGCGCTCAGGGCCCGGCCCAGCTCGGGCAGCTGGTACTGCTGGTGTTGCTGCACCTTCTGCTTGGACCCGCCAAGCAAAAAGCGCCGCTTATAGTCCATTTTGCTTTCTTGTGCACTGCAGCAATACATAAGGGAGTGCTTGTCCAGAGGGCTCTCGGAGGAACAATCACTTGTCAGATTCCTTCCGCCGTGTCTATGTACAGTAACGGTGCGGGGCTGTGTACATAGGGCTCACAAAAGGCATTTCAGAAAGGCAAGCTCTGTATAATCTGGATCAGCAGTGGGAAAGGCAGCAGATTTGCTGACTCCGTGTTTTCAGTGTTCGGTGCAGCCCCGCTGCAGTCAGAAACTGAACTCAAAAAGCAAGCCCAAGTATCTCAGTAATGCTCTGTCTCTTGTTGGGGATCCCACTCCGCATGCAGAAGCAGAGAAGTCGCCTACGAGTTCTTCATGAGCGTAATATTGTCACTTGCTGTGAAGTCTACAAAAGTTATTTTTGTCACTGCAAATAATAGTTTTAGAAGCAATACCTTAATGCAATTTTCCCATTAGTAGCATCAGGAAAAGTGGAGCAAACCACCGATCAACAGCGATTGTAGAAGCAGTGCAGAGGCTCTTTCCTTGAAAAAGCAAATCCTTGTGTCAGCAGATCAAATTTCTTCAAATGTCTCGACAGATCCAGTCTGCCAAATTAGTTTACTTGTAGTGTCTCTTCTTAGTACTGGAGGGGTGGAAAAAAAAAATCTGGACTCTGTTTACAGAAGACTTTGCAAGTATAAGCTATTAAAAATTAGAGTGTTTATTATTGCAAGTCTTCCTCCCCTTTCCCTGTTTGTTGAGGTAGTTGTTTCCGTTGTAACATTAAGAAGTGGTGCTTCCAGGCTGCATTTGCCCTCAGTTGTAGACTCAGAACAAAAATGCACAAATGTATTTGTAAGGCCTCTAGGTCATTTCCTGTGAAGGGGAAAAAAAAAAAAGTTTAAAATGTTACAGAACAATGAGAAGGTTTAAAAATTTAACTCCCGCAGTGTCCTGGTGCACTGCTCTGGGTACACACTGCCAACAACACAAAGATCCAAAGGCAGGGAGAGCTGCACTGGCAGGTTAAAAGGTACAGGTTGGTGTCATCCTGTTACTAAACTCAACACTGTTGAATATTTCCTTGTCAATTCTTCCATTCTAGACTGTCAAACTTCAGACTCAATCCCCAGTGCAAGTCTTGCACTGTTAAGAACAGTGAAAGGCTATTACTGCAGAGCTCAAGGGGAGTTAATCACATTTCCTAACCTCATCCTTTTAAAATAATTAAAGAATGAAGTCAATTAAACCCTTTTTCATGCACGGTAATTTCTTGCAGTACTCCCCGGTTCATTTTAATAATTTACCAAGTCAACAGATACAGGTCCTTAATTTTTTTTAGTACAATGACAGACCAATCTGCCTATATCCTACCTGAGATTAGCTGAGAAATACAACATACACATCCCATTTCAGTGTGATGAACAGCATCTATCATACACAAAGTATTACATGAGGCAGAACTGCCTAAGAGATGCTCCAGTCACACCTCAGGCCACTCTCTCCCTCTCCTACACACACACAAACACCACTTATTCTATCAAATAAGGACATTCTTCTCCTCACTGCAGCAACTGCAATGTACAAGGATAATATCAAACAGTAATCAGGGTTTCTTCCCTGAGCACTTAAAAGAATAATCCAGAAATAACATGAGGGAGCCCTTTCATTCCACAACAAAATGTTGCTTTAGATATCGTATTTGAGAAATGAAAACTGTTATTAATATTGTCAAAATGGTTAGGGAATAAAGATTTTCTCTTCAGCTAAAATTTCTTATTTCCACCTGTGTGAACACACACAATATCAATTCATTCCCATGATATGTTTTGACACATATGCAGGATACAAGAATCCCACAGATACAGAAGCAGGCAAGACAAAACAGGACAAACACCTAGAGGTGGACAGTCTCACTCCCACTAAAACAAGAGGGCACAAGTTTCTCAGGAAGTTGTTGCTGCAGATGGTTCTCCTTCAAGGACACAGAGCAAATATTCTCCTGTATTCCCACTATTTAGAAACCTGATAAACAGATGAAACACAGCAGAAATTCCCATATGCATTTCGGTATTCCTTAAAGTACTCTCAGCTGATTACTTACCTCCCCAACTACTTTATACTTCTCTCAATATTCACACTGAACGTGTCAAAATGCAATAAACTCATTAAAACTGGAATTTTCTAGGAAGTCTTGATATGATATGCACAGCTAAGAGCATTCTTCTCCTTGCTTTACAAGCTATGGTGCCTTACAGTGGGAAGCATGATTGAACTGGTTCCCTTGATTGCATATAAATGCAGATGGAACAAAAGAGTTGGTTAATTTAAATGCAATGTATAAGGAAATCAGTGATTGTTTTCCCTAAGTAGACATGAATTTCACATTGCAGAGGAACTTAAGAAATGATCAGGAAGTATCTAATGTTAACTAGGGCCAAAAGGAGAAAAAGCTCAGAAGGGATTTTCAAGCTCCAGGGCCCAGACTCAGACGAGCACATCTCAGTGTGGTGGTTGTGGTTACACACGGAGCCTGCCAGGCTCAAACACACTGAACTCATCAACTGGAACAGTCAGATATTTACCCAATACAGAAACCTGCTACATCTTAAAAGCACAGAAATGCAATGAATAGAAAAAAACCCAGGGGTTTCAGGTTTTCTGCAGCTATAAACAAACACGATAAATCATTGTTTTACTTGTAGAAAATGTCACAGTCAAATCTGCACCTACTTACTCAATTCTCCAACTTCCAAATTCCCTTGTAATAAAATAACACAGAAGCCTAAAGAGGACAGTTTGTATCTTTATTTATTTACAGAGAGGACAGCTACAGTCTCCACACCAGGCATGTGTGTGAATGCTGTGGCTGAAACTTTCTATAATGAGCTCTCCGACATGCTACATACAAAATAAACATTCTCCCTTTTGCATCTTTTCCTGAAAAGTCAACTGGAGAACATTCCCACGCTCTCCCTTCCCTTCCCCAGTGCTGCAGTTCCCTCACTGCTTTTGGGGCATGGACTACCAGTGAGGGCTCCATACTGTAACCCTGTGAACTTCAGGCCAATCTCAGTCTTGCCATACTGGGGGGGGGGGAAATAATTGCAGTGTTTCATTCTAGTGATACAAGAACAGCCTGTTATCAGTCCAAAACATAAAACTTAAGCTTATACTTCATTTTACAGAAAACAGAAATACTCACAGAAGTCAAGTGAAGAAAGTATCAGAAAAGTTACCATACCACAAGTAAAGGTATTTTTGTCCTTCCTTTATGTAATCAATGCCAAACCCGTGCTGTTCAGGTCCTATTAAACACTGCAACAGAACTAATATATAGCATAAAACCCAGCTCCATACTAAACACTACCCTGCTGAAAGCTGCAAAACACTACTGGAAAAGCTCATCACATTGTTTGTGTTCTCACTTGGAGGAGTTAATGTCGAAGTTAAGGAACTGCTACTAGTTTGGACTGTTGGAACTTCCACAGAGAATCACACACCTGCAGGAGTTGCTCTAAAAATGGCCACATTTGCACAGAGGAAACAGAAGTTGCAGGAAAATAAGTGCAAGTGCAAATTGAGTTCCCTACTTTTTTTAAATGTAGCATCCAAAACTTTTTGCTTAAGATACTTCCCAGAAAAATGCCTTCTTCCAACTTCACCAATCTTAAGAGATACAAACTAACAGGGAAGACTTTCAGACAAATGGAATTTGGCACCTCCCAGTTTCTGTTTTGGACCAACAGGAGAGGTCTAATCCCCCATCCATCCTGTTTGGGATTGCCCTGCTGGAAGAGAAGGCAACTTTTTCCCTGAATCACCTCAGGTAACTGAGCAGAGGAAGCAGTGCTTTAAAGAGATGCTGACCTTTAAAGCAGTTTAAAAACTGCTTGCAAAGGATTTCTTTACAGATTCTGCTGTCCTTCCAGTGAATTTGCAATATAACACATAAGAGGAGGATGATCCAAAACACCTGAGCTATTTTTTTTTTGAATGTAACACTTCCAGCTATTGTATGCTGGGTTTAATTTATGAGACACAGATTCCAAATCTCAGGATTAACTTAACCATTCATGAAAAACAATCAAACGTGAGAGCAACTAAGTTCAACCAATGTTCAAAAAAAGTAACTCCAACAGACACAACCCAGAAGAGCCAGATTGCTTAGCAGGGAAAAGCCTGAACAAACAAACCTCCTGCAAGGCCAAAAGGCCAGGAAGCTGCCAGAGCCAAGGGCCTCCTGTCCAAAACACACCAACTCCCTCTTGCATTTAGTGACACAAATCTTGTGCAAATCCCACTAGGAAAGGTGTCATTCCACCTTCAGGGTCTGCTGGCACCGATGTGTATATCCCACCCATCACCTGGCCAGGCCACCCGAAGTGGGGAATACCTTGAACACAGATTTCCCAAACCGTCCTCACACGCGGCAGCGAACAGGAGCAGAGCGGCAGGGGAAGCCCAGGCTGCCTCCTGGAGACTGGTCAGTCCTGCCCTGTCCCCACCAGCAGCTGGCTCAGAGCTAAAAAAGTGACCAAGCAACAACAATTTGGGTATTGGCATCCAGCACAAACATCCTGGCCGAGGAAGCCGTGGCCTAACGCAGGGACCCCGGCTGGGAGGGATGTCCGGCACAGACCCGGAGCTCTGGTGTATCCCAGGACAGCACAGACAGGGATTCAGGAGAAGGTAGCACAGAGAGCCCCCATCAGACCATCGGTCTGGTTTGAAAGCACAGACACTGGGCTTAACCAGGAGAAAGGGAACGTGCAAAGGGCTGTCCCAGCCCAGGGCACGGCTGAGCCACCCCAAGTCCTGCTGTGCAGGGCAGAGCCGTGGGCTGTGTGCGCTGAACGGGGCAATTCCTGGGCCCCTTTTGGACAGGTTGCTAACTGTTGGGAAGAATATATGTGAACTAAGACGGACAGTGGAAACTCCTCCAAATAAACTTTTCATGATCCTCATAAATAAATAGGTTAAGGAAAACAGTCAGGTACAACCTCAACTATTTCTGGAGAGAGATTTTCAGACAGACATCACCACAGTATTGCACAGACTTTTAACTGGGAGTTGATTCATTTTACACTATCCCAAACTGAAGGTGGATTACACCTACAGATATACACAGCGTGTATGTTTGACAAAACATATCCATTAAAAAATACTAGAAATTGGAATCCACATACCAGGGATTCAATATAAATAAAAATATTTAGAATTTCAGCAACAAATCTCAACCTGGTAAATTAAATTCTGATTCGACTACAACATCTCCATTACTCCCGATAAACACACCACATCTATTAATATTAAAATTGCCATAAGAATGGCACATGTATAATATATTCAATCTATCCATAAAGAGAAAATGCATAAAATTAAGTGTCACAGAATCACAGAGTATTCTGACTTGGAAGGGATCCACAAAAGATCAGAGTCCAACTCTTAAGTGAATGGTCCTTACAGGGATCAAACCCACAACCTTGGTGTTATTAGCACCACACTCTAATCATGAGCCAATCTCAGGGTGGGAGCTTTTACAAGTTGTTTTCAATTTTAAACACTTTTGGATATGAAACTTTTCAGGATAATACAAGAGCTGAAACTATGTTTCAGAAATTAAACTTTTCAGTCCACAAGAAGAGCCACCTTCAAGTGATGCTGACTAACAGAAAACAGGTATTCACCTCTGACATCAACCAAGTCATTTTGCACCTGGAATTTCTTACCAACACATCATAAATACTTAGAGCATGCAAGTGCTTTGATAGGGGTTGACAAGTATTGATTATCTTCACCACCCACCAGGGCAAAGGAGGCTTAGGGTTTTCCCAGACTCACTCCCACAGCTGGCAGGATGCAGCACAGGACAACAGCCCCACCAGCCTGGGAATGCCAGCAGGGAGAGGATACACATCTCCAAACCCCAACTGCTTCTGCTCAGGTGTCTGTCCTTGAGACACAAATCCAGAGAGGAAAACCAGCACCGCTTCCCAGGGCTGACAGTCCTTCTCCCAGGGTGGGGCTGCAGCCACCAGGAGATCCAGGCACCTCCTACAGAGATTTTTTTAGTTTGGGGTTCTTTTGTCATCCAAGTTGTAAAAATCTCCTATTAGAGGAGGGCAGGGGGAGAGACAAAAATAGATCATTATACCAAAATCATTTTAGTTCTTGTTAGCTTATGAATTGCTCATTGGGATTCCTTTTTGGCTGCTTGCCCAGAACACTTGGAGGAAAAAACCAAACCACAACAAAAAAGTAGTCAAGCAAATCCCTAGTGAATCCACGAAGCTCCTGTTGGAAACATGGTTCTTCCAGGGTCTCCCCTTCCCAACACCAGCTCAGCAGATGCTCTGGCCCAACTCTGGCTGCTTCAGACTTGGGTGGGTGGCAACAGCCACAGTCAGAACCGATTCAGGGACTTCCCTCCCACCTGCTGGGGACTAAAGCTCACAGAACATGCTCTTCAGGGAGTATGTATTAGTGCAGTTTAACTACAGTCATCCAACTGAGCACCCCAAATTTCAACAGAGCAACTTATTCATTCAGAAACCGAGCTCATTTCCCCATGAAGCAATTACAAACCAAAGCATGGAGATCTGTTCAACCAGCAACTTGGTTTCATTGACTCAAAGAACAAGACTTTACTGATGTCCCCATGCCCTGCCCAAAAACAACAAATCCCCAAAGACTCTGTTGTAAAAACCATTCAGAAACAAACAAGACCTGGGAAAGGCTGAAGAACACCAAATTTTGGGAGCTAGGTAAGTACTGAGGGTCTTGGCTGCTCAGCATTGCAACACCTCACTTCCAACCCTTAACCCTCCAGAGAAGAACCCACAGCCCTGACCTGTGAAACTGCAGTCCCTAAAACACACACGTGGGAGGCAGGTGTCTCTCCATGGGATTCACACTTGCCAGCACACTGAGCTAGATGTTTCCAAGGCAGAGCCTACAGTGCATCAGGAGACATGTCACACACCACACAGCACTAACTCCAGTCTCAGCAATAAGACACGACAGCAAAAGGAAAAGCTGGTGAGAGGAATGTGTTAAACCAGAGCTTCTTTCAGACTTGGGTGGCTGCCCCAATGTCAAAAATAGATGCCTGTGTCAGATCAGGATCGCTGTCTCAATCCTCCCTTGGCAATAGGTGCTTGTGTTATCTATTTTGAAAGCAGGACCAGTTCCCCTTTGAAAAGAGAAAGAAAAGAATGTCTATTCTTTTGATAGAGCAGCCTAACAAAGAGCAGGCACACAGCATGAGAAATTCCCAGGAAATGTGACTGTCAGCCAGAGGAGACTCAAGGCTCCAACTCTCATCTCCCAAAAGGATGCACTTCCATCAGCCATGGGCACACTCTCATCAGAGCTGAAAACATGCCAGGGTGAAGAAAATGCTTCTTGACCAGAGTGGGCAAGCACAAGCAGCACAAACCTCCTACAGGAAAGGCACAGCTCTGCCTCCCAGAACAGCTCACTGCAGAATTCCTTGATCCTGGCCACTGCCTGCAGGACTGCTGGGGAAGAGACACCTGTGCACACTGAAAGCAATCCCTCAGTAAAAACACACTTCTCTTCCACACAGAGCAGAGAACTGCAGGCCATAGTTCCAACCACGGGATGGTGAGGTGACCATTTCTAGAAAATCTTGAGAATAAGTTATGATGTGTTCCTATAAATGATCTTTTTCAGTCCCAGATTTCACTTCCTGCTGAAAGGAAGTCAGGGAGGAAAGGCTGAACTAGAGAAATATTCAATTAAGCATATGTGGAGTAGGAATATTACTTGGTCAGGCTTGTGCATCATGGTCCAGTTACAGCCATTTGAGAATTCCCAAGTCTGTCCTTGCACACCCACCCAGCACATCACACACACACTTGAAGTCTTCCTAAGCTACAGCAGAAGCCACCTATGTCAGACTACTCTTCACCCTGTTGCTCCTGATTACCGTATTTAAAGGTAAAACTGCAACCACAAAGAGTTTAGGATGGTGTTTCCTTGTCAAAACCTAACAGAAGAAACAAGCATGAAGAAAACCAGTGTAGTTGTGTCTCAGTTGTGTAAGGATAACCACAAACCCCACCATCTCCCAAGTTTATGCAGATGACAAGCTTTCATATGGGGGGTGAACATGATATAATAAACAACAACCACAACAAAAAACCCCATAAAACCCCCCAACACTAAACCATCCTGCAATCCTGTGAGATTGTAGTAGACACCTTCAAGCTCTGGGCTCACTTCAGCCATGCACTCAGCAATGCACATGATGAGGTCCAGTAAAGTCAGTGGTGTCTCCCACGTGGTCAGGTAAGAGTTAAATCTCTTTGTTAGAGCATGAATTGCAGCTTTCTAACAAAAGCAAAGGTCATACCTGTTCTTCAGTATCATTCACGGGGAAGAGAGGTTTTCAATACACGTTTTAAGATCCCTGCTGAAAATTTCTACTAAAATTCGTTATAAGAGGTTTAGGAAATCCCTTTGAAGAGCTTAGTTACTGCTGAGTCAGTGCAGATCAAGAAACCAGGCAAAGGGCTCCATGTAGAGCTTTATTCCCACTGGCTTGAAATTATTTATCCATGGACCCAAATACTGCAGAAAAAGCTTCTGCACCCAGAAAAATGGGAATAATTCCCATCCTTTGACAAAGCATGTAGAGAAATAAGTGGAAGATATTTTATAAATGCTACCCTCAACACACCTTCTTTCAAAAGGTAGCTGCTTCTGAGGAAGCTTTCATTGCCCTAAACAAATCATACCTTAAACAAGACTTGGAAAAATAAGTGGGAATAAGATCAGGGCAAAAATACAGCATTTAGGTATGAAATATATATTTATATACACATATATATATATATATACACATACATATACACACACACACTCAAAAGGAATGGCACAGCTTTACAGGGCTGAGGGACTAAAATAAGACACTAGATTAATTATGGATAAATTTATCAACTCCCACATGGAAAAACAATCCTAACTTCACTTACAAAATGATGGGCTCTGGCCTGATCATCACCACTGAGAAAGATGATCTGGTGTTACAACTGACTGTTTTTGCTAAACACCAGCCTGATGGTGAATGGCAGAGTCAGAAGAATAAATCTGGAAGGGACCAGCAGTGTTGGGAAAGCCAGAGACGTACTTGTGCCACTGCACAAATCCATGGGTTACCCACACTTCAAAATTCCTGTGGAGTTGTGGACTCTTATCACCCTTCCTTGCAGAGGGGCTCATCTGGGTCACTACAGACTCACCACAGGCTCAGAAATCCAAAGGCAGCAAATTGCTGAGGACAGTTTGAAATCAGTGCTGCCCACAAATTCACCCTGTTCTTGCCTTTCCCCAGATATCCATTTATAGCCACTGTGGCATAAAGAAGGTTGAGCTGGATCAGTTTTGAAGTCTGAATCAGCACAGCCACTTTCACCTCCTTACTCCCTCCACCTCAATGCTCACTGAAGGCTGTGTATCACAACCCACTGTTTACAACTCCTCTGCAAACATTTCCTCATCCATAACTCAGCTGTTCCCTCTCAGACAAGGCTTCCAGACGTCCTGCTGCTCCTACAAACAGACACCACATTTCAGAAAAGCCCTAGGACTCACACCTCCCAGCTACACACAACTGAATCTTCCCACTGAAATAAAGATCCCTCAACCAAACTGTTTTAACAGAGTTTGTGATGCTGCACAACTTTGAAAAACTCAAACTCAGATTAACTTCAGGAGGCATTTTAATTATTTTAGCAGTCTTAGACAAAAGTAGTATTTCAAGGTAGAGAAAATTACAGATCACCTACACATTTAAAGCTCTTCTCTGAAGAAGGAAGTTTTGAGTACTAGAAACATGAGACAGATTACACACAGCAGAGCCTGCTGAGCCTGTATGTGATTTTTCATCTTTTTTTTTTTTTTTTTGCCTGTTTGCGCCAAGGATGATGAAAGCTTTCAAAACATTTGGAGTTACTGAACACCAACAATCTTTCCTTTCCCAAATTACTATGCTGCTTCTGAATTCTCAACACTTGTCACAGAACACGTCTACAACATTCTCTTGGTACCAGACTACATCCAAACAGAGAGAGAAAAAACCGTGCAAACGCTTTTTCTTAGCTGCATTAAACATACTAATCCCAACCCACTTGTATAAATGAAGTGGCTACTATTAGCATGTATTTCCACATGTAAACTATTCTTTTTATATTTAATAAGTATTATCATAACATTTCTTTGTGACTGAAATTAAAATCAGTATTTACTAATATTTATTCTCTTCAGTACATGGTGGGAGCTTTATGTTCACGTTTGCCTTCTCCCCCAACTCACTGACAGTCTCCTACTTGAAAAGCATTAAGTATTCTGAAATGATCTGAATTTCCTTTCCAAAAATAGGAAACAGGAGCATCTATCAGAAAAACTGCCATCAGCACATACATTAGTGCCACATGACAGTGGCAGCCACGAGCCTTTTGCTGTCTCCCTGACACAGATTTGTGTCTCCACAGCACAACCCCTGTGTTGGGAACAGGCTTCCCAAATGGTTCATGGGCTCAGTGTGTTTGAGCAGCAGTAAATTCATCACTGAACAGCTGGAGTTTTGCCCAGGAAAACAAACTATATTCTGTGCTGAAGAGAGGGACGCGATGATTACGCCTTTCATATCCCTCTCATGCTGAAAATTATGGAATTATCAGAAAACTGTAATCATGGAAATGTTAAACTAAGGAGAATGTATTTTTACAGCAAATGAACATAATTATGTTTACCATATTTGGGCCCAAAGCTGGCTGGCAATTCAGGCTGTATATAGACAGCAGTATCTGATTCACTGTCACAGGATATGAATAAACCAGAGCAATCCAGTGTGAATAACAGTCTCCTTCCCATAACAAAACCAAACATTAGTGTGTACATAATACTATAAAAGCATAATACTACTGTAAATAGCAATTTCATAAATAGTAGTAGTTTTCACTTTAATTCTAAAAATCATTTTTGAACTAGACCTTTGTAACAGGAGACTTTTGGAACTGTCAAAATGCTTTACTTCTAACAAGTCTATGGTTTGTAATATATTAGATTATGTAGAACTAATTTCTGCAGCTGATGAAGGAACAGTGGTGACAAGTACTTTGAGATCATAAGGATTAGGAAAGTAGAAGCAGTAGCATGCATACTTCATAACCTTCCCTCATTTTTTCTGATCAAAAAAGCTGCTTGTGTGTCCTGGGCACAGCATTCACCTCCTCATTAAGACCAGAATTTATAAGGCTTAATTGAATATAGATGAGATTTTTAAAATAGCACTTACTCATCCTGCAGAGCTGGGGTCAAAACAGGATTAATTATAAGATCAAATATAGCACCCTTCCAGCTTATAAATGTCTAATACAAATCAAAAGGAAAAGATACAGCCCAAACTGTATCATTTCCCCCTTCAAGACCACCCAAAGCTTAGCACTTATCTGATTGTTCTGCCTGACTCACACAGCAGACAAGGGAAAAAATCCCTCCCTGAGTTGTTCCATCTTCTGCCAAGGCCATTAACTGGTTCAAACACAACTTAAGCACTGGGACCAAAGGATTCTCCACCAGCCCTTCCCCAGCAGCCCCCGTGTCCCAGCCACTGTCCCCCCAACTTGCCACAATGGCAGCTCAGAGACTCTGGATTCCAGTGCCTCCCATGAGCTGCTCCAGTAATCCCACCTGCTATTTCAGTCCACACAATAATTTGTTGCCTTTCATCCACACAACGTAAATGCCAAAATAAGCCCCAGGTCAACTCAGCATCCCAAAGCTGGAGGCTGAGGGACACCAGAGCAACCTTGGGTCTTCTCCATCCACTCCTTACACTTCAGGCCTGCAAGAAATTTCTGGGTTTAAAAGCAATTAGTTACTTGGGGTTTGCATTTTATATGCTCTTCCTGGGAAGACTAGCTTTTGACTGATTTTCCTTCTATTAAGAAAAGCAAGTATTTTAATATTTTAACAGACTATTGTTTTCCTGCTTCTTCAAAAGAAGAGTTAACACTCATAATAACAAGTTCAATTTCTTTCAATGCAAATAAATTTACACATTTGGAGAATAAATCTGGGGGGTTTTATATCTGGTGTAGATGCTACCAAGGAATATAAATAACTGCACACAAGAGCTACTTGCTAACAAATGCATCCATGGAATTCTGTCTCAGCACACACAGCTTTTCTACCTTCCGGCTTTGAGCTGCTACATTAAGTGTATGGCATGGAAAGGCACACAGCAGTCAGGCTGATGTGCACAGAAATCCTGATGGGATCTGCCTCATGGAATGTCATTTTTGTCCTTTAAAAAAATTGCATCGTTCTTCGGTTAAAAATTATTCGCCAAAAAACTCCCAAATATTTCCCGCTATCAATAGCTAAATAATTATCAATCCTCATTTACAACACATAAAACGCAGTCACATCACCTTACCGTGTCCTGAAATTAAAAGTACTGCTGGTTTTATATAAACAACTAAGCCCTCAATCACGGGCATGATTTGTCACCAGGTTATGTGCCAAATATTTCTGCACTGAGTTGTGCAAGAACTCTTTTGCACAGCAGAGGATACAATGGCACATTTATGCTGCTGTAAAAGATTTTGAGAGAGAAACAGATGTAAGGTTTTAATCCATAAAACAAATTAACACAATGGGATTGATCTGTTCAGTAGAAATCAAACATCCAGAGGCAAACCTGAAGACTTAAGCTTAAACTTTTATTATTTGTTAGATCTTCCTGAAACCTCACGTGTGTTCCCCCTGAAGCACCCAGTCCCAACAGTGGCACACACACAGCAGTCAGTGGAAGAGCCTGACTTTACACCTAACCAAGGACATGCCATGGCATCTCTCCAAACTCCTTAACAGAGCTGCATTTTGGTCACAAATTAAGACTGGAATGAAATATTTAAAAATTTAAGTGGCATCTTCTGGTGTGTCAATTATACTTACAATTTATTAGCAACATGAAAGACCAGGCTTACATTAGGTCATGTTTGGGTGACTTAAGCCGTGCTGACACTCCTTCCCAGCAACTTGTGTTGACAAAGGGCTTTTCTGCTGCACAAACTGCGACACAGCCAAGCTCTGCCAGCCCTGGGACACTGCAAAGGTGCCAAAGACACTTAAGCAACGCTTCAATACCAGCTGAGGATTCCATCGTGGGTTTGGCCAGGCCCCCTTCAGATATATTTCCTAAGTATTAGATTTGGGAGAAAGAGACCTTTTCCCCAGCAGGGCTGTCTGTGCTGGCAGCCATGACCCCCCCACCGGTGCCAGGCACTGCCCATGACCATCCTGGCACCAGAATTCCATGGGGAGGAGGAGGTTCCACTGCACGAGGCTCAGCACCAAGGCAATGCCTGGCAATTCCTATTGTATGTATTACTACAAACTCCCCCAGGCACCATTTTTAGCCACTGCTGGATTTCCTCCCTTCTCCCCATCCCCCAACCAGGCTCCAAACCTTGAAGTAACCTTGTTCTGTTCCCCCCCCCCCAGAGACAGCTCCATGCCTGAAACATAACCTCTAATCTTATTTTCTATTTCTAGCCTACAATTCACGACCCTTATCCCAATTTTTTAAATTAAATATCCTCCGTGTTGCACACTCTGCTTTCGACACTCAGGGCAGTGCACAGAGCACATCAGAATTTATAACCACATGTTTCTTGTTGAGGACAATTTAACATTACTTTTAAGAGCACTAGAAACGTAGTGTATTTATACAATGTAGGTTTAAATCTTTCTCTAAGAAAGAGATTTTCAATAGTACTGTCAGTACTGCACTGCAATGAAACAGCTTTATTTGTTGGAAGGTAAGAACTTAAAATACAACAGATCTGCACTGCAGGGCAGTTTGGGAAGCAGAGCATTAACTTCCAGCAATTATTCATACTTGGAAACTATCTGTGGACATTAAGTAAAAGCCTTACAATTTACAGGGGTTTATTACAATGGAAATCTTCTCATCTGACACCATCTCTTCATGAGAAGTTCGCTTAAACTTGTTTGGGTTTTTGCAACAACAGAATATGTTGTTTGTTTGCCATTCATTCTGTAACATTTGTTACATAAAGCCAATTAAAAGATGGATCAGATATCCATCTAGGACACAATGGCAGTGGTTAAGATCTAGACTTTTAATTAATGAGCACTATCCATAACCCTCTTTCCTATTTTTACCAATTATATCAAATTTGTACAGTTGCTAGGGCAAAATGTTCCTCCGTGAACAAATTCTCCCACAAAAGCACTTTGATACAGAACGGCTCCCTGAGGAACAAAAGAAGGTTCTTCTGCCTCCCAAATGCTGACAAACAAGAAGTTTCCAGGAGGATCCCAAGCCTGGAGGTTGCAGGGACGTGGGCAGGCCCTTGGGGCTGCATTTTCCCCAGCCACACACTGACACTCCTCTGCCCACCCCAAAATGAGTGATTTCAGCCCCAGAAAACACCCCCACTGCTGAGCTGGTGCATGCTCACCCTGCAGAGAGGGACTGACCTGGGCACTGTGCACCAGGAACATCTTCACTGGCACAGAGGGATGAAAGGCAACTCCAGTGACTCACAAATGACTTGTGATTCCTACACCAAGCCCTTCAAATCAAGGCCAGCTACACTGATAAGACTTTCTGTGGATTAATAATAAAGCCAGGCAGCCTAGGATGCTAACAACAAAGAAACTGCCCCTAGTACTTCATAAAATTACTTTCCAAACTATATTTTAGACATAATCAGCTACAGGCCAACTTGACCACACAAGCAAAATGAGGAAAGAGGAATAATCCTTGAACCAGGACATTAAGTGTTATGACACGATTGGTTAATTTTTTCCAGATGTATATCTTATCAATAAGATAATTGTGAGATTGCCTCACAATAAATATGTTTTGTTGCATACTGGTTTGCACAGACAGGTCTGGTAAATACCGTGAGTTTGTTCTACTTTCTCTCTCTCTCCCACTCCTCCAGCTTCCACCCTGCTCTCAGCAGGGCACCATTTGAATTTCTGAGCAGTTCCACACAAATTGAACAGTGCAACTGGGAGGACACCCTCCAGCAATTAAGAATAAAAGCACATAAGCGAACACAAATCAAGACTAGAGAAAAGCAAGTGTAAGAACTTTATAAAGTAGCAGAGCTGGATTTTGAAAGGGACTGAAAAACAATGGAGAAATTGGGAAGTCAAGAGTCAGGTCATTAAGGTGCTGATCCGAGCAGGGCACAGCAGGAAGCAGAAGTCAGCTGGATGGCAGGAGCACTGCACCCAGGAGATGCATTCCTAGGTGACTACCGGGGGATAACAATTCTTTCCTTATTTAAAAGAAATAAATAAAATTACCCTGTCAACACAAACGATAAGTGCAAGTCAGGACTGCCTCATCCCTCAGCAAAAAAAATGTTATAAAACCGTACATAAAACTCAACTTCATTGAGTCTTAAGGGTCAACATTTGAAAACTTCTCTACCCTACCCCAAAACAAGGACTAGAAACATCTTAAAAAACCTCAAAGACTCTCATGTTAATACATGACAACCACAAAAATTTATCATGCCACTAGGAAAATATTTGAAAGTATGTTTTCAAAAGGGCACTGTTATTCAAACGGAAAAAGAGTATCACCACTGCACTGTCCAATAACCCAGCTATTTCAAAATATTAAATTAATTAAGCATTTTATGGACACCAGGGTAATAAAATGCATAATTAAAGAACTAATATATTGCTTATCAATGTAAATACAACTTAAAGAATATTTCCCCTCAGTCTCTGGCTTTAGTATGAGAGCTACAGAAGCAATTCTGAAGTTCTCACCAAGGAGGTGAGGACTAACCAAGGAGTATCAGTCTTTCATTTCTGAGCACTGTTTCCACTCCCATCTTTCATAAACTTGTGGGGATGCAGCAGAGGTGGTTTTAGTTTTGTTAAGAATATTCTTCATCAGTCCTAAAGAATGAAATCCAAATTCAACCAGAGTAAATCCATATGTGACACTATTTAAAAATGTTTACTGCCTAGGGAAGGGGCTCCTGGAGCCCAATCATTGCTGCAGGTTGGAACATTCTATTAGGGGAAAACAACCATCTCAACATACAATGGTTTATATGAAACATTCAAATTACTGAAGCAGCACATGAAAAAACTTTTAAGCTCACTGAAAGTTTAGTGGTTTGGGTTTTTTTAAATTTCTGAAAAGAAACCTTATTTTTTGAAAAATAATGAGCCTTTCACTCAGAGCACTCCAGCACCACCAGATAAGTCAGCACAGTGCTGGCACTGCTGCTGAAATGGGCACTGACCAGCAGAATGGCTGACAGTTTTCTTCAACAATATAGTCATTAAATTGATTTTTAAAGAATAATTTAACAATTGAATTTAAAATACTAAGTATATTAACATGATCTACAAGGATAACACGATCTAGTAAACACTATATTTAAGATAACATTAGTGGCCAAATTAGACAACACGTGCATTCTGACTCGAGTCTTCTGGCCACGACCCTCCACGACACACCTGACCCAGCACACGCCGCTGGAGCCTGACAGGAAACCCACCCTCTGCAAATCCCCCACACTGAGAGTCCATATCCCTCAGCAAACACAGCCAGGGATCTTCCCTCTGAACACAGACCTCATCCAAGACATTCCCACACATCCACTGCTTCCAAGCTCCTCCAAGCGCAGCAGAACCGTCGCACAGCAGCCGCGGCTCAGCCAGGCTGGACAAAACTCAACGCCAACTGCTCCTCCATAATCTGCATCATGGAAGCAACAACTTCCACAGTGGCTCTGGAGCAGGTCAGTGAAACTATTACTTAGGCAAAAAACTCTCCTTCCATCTGCTTTGAGACAAAGAGCACAGTAACAGAGCCCAGGGAACACCGTGTAGGCAGAACCCTGTTGCTCGAGCCGAGATGTAAAGCCCCAACTTGCACTGCAGGTCTTTATTATGCTCTCCATTTACCAATAATGCCCCTTCTTCCACGTTTTTGCCCCATTAGGCAGGTTCTGACAAAAACCTGAGCCTATGTGTCCTCTGCTCCTGGATTTCTGATGGCAGCAGAAAGTGCAAATCACTGCTGCACGACCAACCAAACAGCAAACACGCTCCTGCTGGAGGATTTCCTTCCCTTCCTGTTCTCCAAAGCATTACATGGAAAAAAACCAGGAAAATGTGTTCCTACTCTACCAATACTCCTTCCTTCTACAGCTCTGGAAAGATTTTGCTCTACTCTCAGATTTCTTCCATTAGGTGATTACACTTTCTATATTCTACATAAGCCCACAGTATGTATCTGTAGAAATCTCTCAGGGAACACTACAATGCATAAACACAGGCATGCTACATTTATTTTCTGCATCTTCTTTCTGAAAAAGCTATTATAACACCAACTTTGTAGTTTCCTGCAAATTCTGAACACTAAGAATATATCCTGCTTTCTCGCTTTCAATTCAGTAACACTGGACTATTTTCAATTTCTTTTTCCTACTTTTAAATTAACTCCAGCCAGCTTAAACCCCACAGTGTGAGACATGCCTCCTTACCTACCACACTAAGGTATTTATAGGTTTGGTTTCATCCACAAGTAACACCAAATATGTATTTCCTGCACACACCTGACAATACCTGTTACGTGCACCCCACGAGGCATGTTCTCCTTATTGAGGGAGCTGAATTTCAATGAGTCACTTTCTCAAAATTTCCATTCCAGAAATAAATAAAATAATTACCTTCCTTCAAAGCATCCAGTAATACTCTGCAGCTGGAGCAGGCCACACCACTTTGTGCATTTATTATTTTATTAGGAACAATGTGTTCTAAAGACAGAGCAGGGACTAACCACAGCCAGAGTATTATTAGATATATCAGGGGGTTTTATCCTCTACCACCACAAGTGTATTTCTGTGAAGCGAGGAGAGTTTAAGCTGCAGGGACTCCATCTCCAAACAACAACAGGAAATCTTTCGCATTTTCAGCACGGCAGATTCCTCTCCCCATCTTTCAGCTAACATTCCAATCCTCACTGTGTAATACATACAAACAGGGGAGTTTTAAACGGGAATTTAAGTGTAAAGCAGGAAAAAAACAGTAAAACTAAAACTAGGAACAAAAATAATCACAGGAGAAAAGGAGAGTGACTGGATTCAGCAGCATAAAAAAATGAGATGATTGTGTGCTTGGCAATGAAACTGATGGGGTTTTGTACAGCATATCAATATAATGATATTCAAAAATGAGATTAAACTGTATTTTAGGGCTCTCAAATGCTATTAGTAAGGCATCCTGCTGCTTTCTGAGTTGCTGCATGCCAATCAGCAAATAATTTTAAACAGTATAGCCACTTGTAAAACAGAACCTTAGCTCCTCTTACAGCTAATGTATTATTCTCTGTCTGGAACAGAAAATTATTCCACAAACTGCTTTTCATATTTTTCAGGTGATTATGCTGGCCTCTGAAGTTGAAACACACACTCCACACACTCCATTTAGTAGCCATTTCTTTGTCCATATTTTGGACAAGACAATGAATTTTTATTAGAGCTGATATTTATTTACTACCAATAAAAACAATTTCAGTGTTACATTAAGCAGTCTATACTATTAAGCACCTAAAAGGTAAGTACTCAAGAATAAACATCAACGAAAAAAATCTTGTGACATCAAGGTTTTTACCACACACCAATGTTGTAAAAATCTGACTAAATTATCCTGAAATCATAGCAGAGTTTGGGTTGGAAGGGACCTTAAAGCTCATCTCGTTCCACCCCCTGCCATGGGCAGGGACACCTTCCACCAGCCCAGGTTGCTCCAAGCCCCGTCCAACCTGGCCTTGGACACTTCCAGGGATGGGGCAGCCACAGCTTCTCTGGGCAACCTGTGCCAGGGCCTCCCCCCCTCACAGGGAAGGATTTCTTCCTAATCTCTAATCTAACTCACCCTCCTTCAGCTTAAGGCCATTCCTCCTTGTCCCATCACTACATGCCCTTGTGAAAAGTGCCAGATTTAAGCTTGTTATTTATAAAGGAACAGGTTTTTTACCTAATATTTGTTAATTCTAAGAGATTATATTGAGTAGTCTCAGTGATTATTTATTGAGCTCATGACTGTGAGCAGTTGCTTTACTGTGTTTCTTACTACAGTCTTCAATACGCATGTGTTTAACAAAACCTAACATTTCTGAACAGAGAAAAGCAAACAAACAAGAAAAGAAGGAGAGGCATTCCAGAGTAAATGTGAGTAAGCCACAAGTACCTGCCACACAACCTCCAGTCCAAGCTGAGGTAATATCTTCCATATGGAAGAACCTAAGCAGCAGTTTCAGAAAAAGAATAATTTCACCAGTGAAAACAAAACCCAATTCTTCCCTTCACATCAACTACAAAGCATCAATTTTTGAAGTACCACTTCTTAAAATGCTGGTTTCTACATAAAAAAATACACAGCATCTTAGGTGTTGTGCTGGAGCACACAGCAGTTAAGACAAGGGGATCTCACACCTGAGGACACACACTGGTATATGTAAGTCAACTTTTCAAATGCTTCCCCTCTCTGAGGGATATTCTACAGCTGCAATTATCATTCCCTGCTTTTTTCAGAATATATTCAGTGGGTCCTCTAAGATCACCAGGTCTGGGCTGTTTCAGGTGGAGCACTGTCCCTCACAACACCATCTTTTGGCCAAAACAGTCTCTGCCTGTGACAGGGTAAGGCCAGTGAAAGCCAGTGAACTGCAGGTCTTAAATCAGTGGTGTGATGTAAA
Source organism: Lepidothrix coronata (assembly GCF_001604755.1). Lineage (NCBI taxonomy): Eukaryota > Metazoa > Chordata > Aves > Passeriformes > Pipridae > Lepidothrix > Lepidothrix coronata. The sequence goes on along the minus strand of NW_016690312.1, from coordinate 224,191 downwards.
AGATGGAGGGAAAAAAAAACCCTCAACACAAATCTTGAGTGACAGCTAAATAAGGGATTTTAAGTCCACTAAGGCAACAGTGCTTTGAGGCACAATGAGGTTTTTAACAACCTACCAAGCACAATAATCAATATTCACACATAGCTACTTGCATATTTGCCCCAAGTCTACTGTTCCAAACTATATATATTATATATATTTATAATATATATTATATATAAATATATTTTATAATATATATTATTTTATATAAATATAAATTATATCTATTATATAATTTAACTTTCCTCACATTAGACTTCATTTTAGAGACAAATATTTAGCACAGAGACAGCATGCAAGATGTCCTGCATTCATATTACAATTTACCCTTCAGCACACTGAACATCTGAATCAAAACACTGCACACCTTCCTGTGAACACTCATAATTATGAGGGCTGTATCACTTACAAAACCTTAAGTTAGCATAATTATGTAGTGTAGAAAATTTCATAAACTATACTTACCCTTGTTTTTCTTGATCTCTGATTTCATGTGCAGTGAAAAACAACCAACACAGCAGAGAGAAGTCATGCCCCAGAACAGAATATATCAAATAGCACATGCAAGGAAGACACAATATATTATTTCCCTGAAACCGCAAGAATTTTTGAAAAGAATCTGCCTCATCTGCCCTAAAACAATTTCAGAACAAAACACAGATACAACTTTTTAAAGGAAAGCCCCTGACTGAAATACATAATTTTCTCCTGTTTCAGAATGTGACTTAAAACAGCAGCAACAACTATCAGATAGAGAAAAGCACCCACTGGTTGCAGTGTGAGGCTGAAAAAAGCCCATAAAAATGTGAATGTCTCAGGAAAAAGAACAAACAAATAACAACATCAAGCCAAATTTTATCAGTCCTATGAAATCAGCAGTAGTTGCCTTCCTCTCACAGTTCACAAACTTGAGGCCATGAAGGTCCTTCAAGTGAAAGACACTCAGCAAAAGGTGCTGAAACACAAGAGAAGGCAGAGCCTGGACAGACCTTTTCCATCCACAGTGCCCCTAAGGGAAGGGAATAATGGATAAGTGAGTAAGGACAGGGGATTCTGAGGAGACCAACACACTGATTTACAGACATTTCCTCAGAAACCAACTGAGAAGTTTAGTTTAAAAAACACCAAAGCCCCACATCACTGCATTGCACAAGCAACAAATTCTGTGCAGCTGTTTGAGAACAAATTAAACTTCATCTGTTGTACCTTTCAAGCCAGAGGAGCTCTTCAGCCATGCCCTCTGCCACCCTAAGCCACAGGAACCCACCCAGCCCGTGTTCAGCCCAAGGTGTCTGGTTAAAGAACACCCTTCAGAAATGTCCACAATCAAACACACCAGGAAAGGGTTTGGAGCAGTAACTCCCTGACACCTGACCAGCACCAACCAAACACCTCCTGATGCCTGAAGGACAATATCCATGATGGAAAGGGACCTCGTGATCACCGTGACATGGAAAGAGAAGAGCTTTAATCTTCTAACCCCTGTTCAGGGGAAGCACAATCACAGAGCAATTCGTGGTCTGTTATTCATTTGTCTGACTGCATCAGACAATCCTAATGAAACCTCCTAAAACCCAACCATTCCAGAAACTAAGATGGAAAAAAGAAAAACAAAACCCAAACAAAAACTCTTTTCCTGCTCCATCTTCAAAGGAAGAAAATGCACTTTACCCAAAAAACTTTCCCTAAATCTTGTGTGTCAACTACAGATTTAATCTATCATACCAATCCATCACCACAAAAATGTAACATTCCTATACAAAAACAGAAAATGTATCATTAGTGGTTTGCAACAGATTTCACGTTCAGCAACATCTGCAGAGCAATGGATTCACTTCACCAAAGCAGGATCTTTTCTAACCACTAAACCAAGCAACAGATTAACTTCAAAATAGCACAGGTTGGATGTGCCACTTTTCCACACGGGTAAAGCTCTCAGTGCACCTGACCAAGGACTGCCAAACTAGACCATATGTGTGCCATGACCCAATATTTACTCTTAAACCTGAAATAGTGGTTTACGTGAAAGATAACATTTAAATTGAGGTTGACAACCTGGATCTGTAGAATACCTTTGCTAAGAAGAACCTGTGAACAGACCTGTGCTAAATTCGTGGTCAAATTTATACAGAATTTGCTAATTACCAAGTTATTTCGTAATAACTTGCCTAAAACTTTTCAATGCTCGCTCCTCTTTGGACCTGAAATGAGGTCAAAGTGCTGAATTCAACATCACAATCTGTTGCCCTGGAAATTATTGCAATGTTTAGACAAAGAAGTTTATTATGAGATCTAATCGGATTGCTGGAGAGAAAATGTTCTCAATCTCTTTCTGAAAGCAATACAAGACAGATAGAAAGACTGGAAATTCTTTGAGTAAAGACTTTTCCAACATTTTAACACAGAACCAAGCATATTCCAAATAACAATATGCTGTTATAATGTGCTCTTTTTTTTCCCAGAGTTTTGTTCTAATAACTGGCATTTCCTTCCAGGACTCCATACAGTTTTCATCAGCATGGAAGTTTCTTAAGAAAAATAAGCCATGGTGTTAGAAGTCCACATACACTTGCATTAATTTCGGAAATTTAATTTTTAGTTAACCTACCCTGCTCTTCTATACATAAACTTCAGCAACTTCTCTTCAAAAACAGCTAAAAAAGAAGTGCAAGTTATAAGACCACCAGAGCCTTAAGCTTGGTTCTATCAGAGCATGTGTATCTACAGTGGTACAAAGGCAATCTGTTTGTCCTGCACGGGGGGTTAGTAAAGTACACCCGGTTTGCTCTCTGTAGGTAAGGAATGTACAAGTACCCACTCACTCCTCTGCTCTTCTGCCAACAACAGCAGCAACCCAGCAGCCTGGATGTCACCTGCACTCCTCAGAGCTGAACTCGCTAAACCAAAACTTGAGCGCTACCAAACTGTACACAGTTTATTCATGCTCTTCTGCCTGTTTAATTAATGAAAGCTTTTGTTTTTTCTCAACAATACGTGCATATATTTAGCAGTAGACCCCATTTTTCATCTTCATATTCAAGTTCTTGATTGCATCATCTGCTTGCAAATACTCCTCTCACACAGAAAAAAAGGGTATTTCTTATTAGCTTATTATTTACATATTTGCAAACTGTGTTGTTCAGCCGAAAAACCCACAAATATCCAACTATGTCTTTGGTAAGAAGCTAAATAAAGTTTATTCTGGAGCTATGAAACATGCACTCATGAATGTCTTTCCATAGTTCTAGTTACCACTGTTCTCCACCACCTGGCCTTCAACTGCTTGGACAAAGAATTGCAGAGCACTCAACAACAGGTAGTGTTGTCATTCTGCCCTCCTGCCAAAAAAATCCCCTCTCCTCAGGCTCTTCCCATCTTTTAAGTAAACACATTTAACAAATGATGAAAACCCGCATTCATTTGGACCTTCATTTGACAATCATGGTTTCTTCTGAGCGTTCAGAGATGACCAACTCATTCTACACTGGAGTTACCCTGCAGAAGAACAGACAGAACTGGAAGGAGGACATTTCTAGGTAGCCTCTTCCTCCTTGTATTCTTCCTCCTCCCACATAACACAGTACCCTCTGGTGCAAGACTTGCAAACAGCATTCTGAGAAAAATTTTGAAATACTCAACAGAAAGAGGTTATGTTCCTCAAATCTTTTGGAGTCTGGCACAGAATCACGTTTCTCCAGGGTGATCCTTCCCCTGTGTTTCCCCAGTCTTTCACTCAAGCTGTGAGGATGCACACACAAGAAGGCTTTCAAGTAGGAGAGTGTTTCTGTGTCTGTCCTTCCTAGTCACTACAGCTTTCTCTGCTTTTCAGCATTTGTAACATGCTGGGCCATAAAAAAGAGTGTCCAGCTTCTTCAGGATGACATTGCCAGCTTCAAGTATTTTTAAGGAACTTTTAAAATTATTACCTTGTACTTAGACACTCAGGAAGCAACACTTTAAAAGATCTCCAGATTTTTCTGGAATATGAGCTGTTTCTGGAATATGACATTCAGGTGCTTTATCTTTCTCCAGGGAAGTTCTTGTGCTTGGACTCAAACTGTTCTTCTAAGGCACAATTAGCCAAGTTCTGTAACATGTACAGAAGAGCAGGAAGTTCAACTTTCATTAAAAAACGCCAGGAACATTGCTCTGAATATTCTGGTATCAGACAGATCACGTGGACACATTTCAAAGGATCTAATTTTACCCCAGTAAGTCCAGAGGAATTCCCAACACGATCCAGAAACTCACAAACATACCAGTTATGACAGTCAGGTAATCTACTTGGGAAACTAAAAACACTCACTCACTGACAGGATTAAAGATGTATTTCCTTGGGAGATAACCCTCACATGAATGAATAACACTAGGGATGCCCAGGGAGAAAGAAGGAAGTGGAAAAAAGGTCCCTCTCAGTCCCTTCTTCCTGCTCTTCTCCCACACTACCCTCTCCTCTACAACACATTCCATACACTGCTTTAAAGTTCCCAAAATGTGCTAGAATAAAGCATTAAAGAACCAAAGCTCAACATTATTATTTTTATCACGGGAAACAAACTTTCTCTTATTTTCAGAAACTGCTGGAGATTTGCTCCGTTCCCAGATTGCAGAGTACACTGCACAGAGCCTGAGAGGAATTGTCTATAATTGGACAGCACCATTTAAACGTCAACTTTGAGTGCACAACCAAACAAGAATCACACCTAAAATACAGTTATTAAACAGCCAGTTGATGTGTTCCCTTACAGCATTCTAACCTACACACCTGTAGTGCCAGGAAACAACAAAACCAGAATATCTCAGCCTGAGGAGGAGTGACCGACAAGGTGGTGGAAGAATTTTCCTGTTGAAATTTTCCAGAGAATCTGTCTTTTGCAATGCTATTGTAAAGAAATGCTTATCAGAAAACACTGGAGCCTGACAAGTACCCCACTGAAACATGACTCCATAAAACAAAACAGAGCCACACTGACCCAAAACCCCCAACGACTTGAAAAAGCAGAGAACTGTTAGGAAATCAAGCAACAGAAGACCACAAAGGACTACAGCTCTGTTGTAAGACAATGAAAATCCAGCTGGCCTAAACCAGAAAATATGCATCAGTCATTTCAGGGAGAAAATTTCACTAAAAACACAAGCAGGAGTTGGTGACATTTAAGGGAAGTATTGTAAAGATGTCTCCTAAGGAATTAGTTTCTCTGATGGGACCCTAAAACACGGGCAGTTACTTTACAGCAAAAGTTTTTTGTTTGTTTTTTAGCTCATACAGCAAAAATTCCACGCACTAGTGCTATCATGTTCTCACATGAGGGCTTTCCTTAGACGAAGAATATTTATTTCCTTTGTGAAAGTGGTTCTTCAGAGCCAAGCCCTAGAGTATCACACTCCAGACCTGAACTGGATAAGCTGCTGTGTGTTATCACCAGACTGAAGCCCATGTCCCACGGATGGAATGCAATTCACAGCTGGAAAAATGCCTGACGTGCTGCACAGGCTCTTGAAGATGCCTGAAAGCCTCACAGAGCCTCAGTTCCTCCCACCTCAGACCCACCCACACTGAGCTTCCCTCACAGACATCTCAGGATTGCCCCAGTCATACCTGGAGTCCTTTGCACTCCCCTTTTCAGCCCTTTTCTTTCATTCTTCAAAGCTTAACCAGCATTTCTAAACCTTCTGTTCCGCTGTTTCTCACACACATACACACACCCTTCTCTTTTACTCCAAGGTTGTTCCAGTTTGCCTCATGCAGTTTATGACCTTAGAATCACACAGATCAATCCCCCCAAACTTATCTTAAGTAATCAACACACTAATCTTCATTAATTACAGCAGGGTAAGGCAAGATTGATATTTCAAGACCACAGTTCTCAAAATAATTTGTCTTGTCACATTAGAGCACTTCAAAGTGAAACACACCTCATTAACACCAGCTGTAATTTTAATTTTGAAGTTTCATTTAAAAAAAAAAAAATCTTTTTTCCCCCCTTGTTTTAATCACTGTTTCAACAAAATTCTAGGATGGGATCAAAATGGTTTATTCACAGAACACTACAAGACTGGAATCATATCAGACCAATTAATTAACAGCAATTAACCTGCAAAGCAGTATTTGTGAATTGAATGTGTCCTATTGCCCTCACCCCACATCTTAAAGAGTTTCTTTGAGGGCAGAAGGGACAAACCTCCCCTGCCATAACATCATCTCAAGGTACACAAACAGCAGAAGAGAAGATACCCACACCAAGCCAGGGGCACAACAAACACAACTTCAAGCTTCTTCTCTGTGAGTTTGGAGCCCATCTTTACAAATTCTACTTAACTTTCAGAATATTTTTTTCATCCTACCAGCCAAAATTTCAGATTTCACAGGTATCAAGGCACAGCACCTCCTCTAGTGTAGATCCACAGTCCCCATATATGTTTCCAGCATTGCTTTCAGCCACAATACATAAAAAATCTACCCAGAACCTGGAACGTGATAAGGCCTGGAGAGCATGAGATTGCCTGCAGCATGTTACTAATCCACTGCTGTTGCCCAAAGGCCGAGGAAGGGTAAGAAACACTAATCCAGACACACCACCGAGCTCCAGGAGGAGCAGCACGACATAGACTTTGTCAGCAGAGCCCGTTGCCCTCAGAGCCAGCCCCAGCACAAGGCTCTGTGATGAGGTTACCCATGCTGCTGGAAATGTCATCTTTCATGTATGATATAAACCCTTTCTGTAGCCACTAACAATACTCTGGCATTGTTTGAAACACGTAGGGTGTTGCGCTGGCTGACACCCAATTCCAGTAATAATATTCTATCTACCTACAGTAACCGCAAGAAAATGTTCTTCATTTTCAGCCTCAAGTGGTTCTGCAGCACATCCAGCTCCTGAGAGAGCTGCCATACTTCCCTGAAAGTCCTGCACCTCAGCGTGTAGTTATATGCCTGCACAGATCAGGCACTTCTCCAGAGCTGTAGAAACACCTTGAGATCACTGGGAATAAAGGAGCTCCTTTCACACAGCACAATTAGTCATATCAGCAGCGATAGCTATTTTGAGCAGCACCCATTAATCACTATCATTAGCAGGATTTCTGGTGTACCAGCATTCATTGTACCAAGAACAAGTCTTTTCCTATTCCAGTACTACTACATAAACAAAAGCAGCAGCACAATTTCTCTTGCCTCTCACTACTCAAAACAGGGTTGTGTCAAGTGGCAGCACTCAAAATGACTGTCAGTGCCAGGTATAAAGGAAAGCTTACTTACACCTTACAGGACAGAAAAACACAATTGTTTTGCTGCAAAAAAAAAGACTGGCCATCATTTGTATGCTGAGGAAGAAGAGGTGTTGAAAGATAATAAATAGTGGGAAGAAGAGAGAAATAAAGCTCTCAAGGTGGAGACAGCAGATCCACAGAAATTTAAGATCCAAGTCATAAAATCCAAGTTGAGGCCCAAGAAGAGATCTCCACTTCTCTTTTAAATGTTTGTTGCAGATATTTTCATTATTATTTTTTATGAGAGACTATTTACGTGTTAATCAAATTTCAGAGTCTCAAGAACAGACATTCAACCAGAAAAATATTCCCTGTATGCATTATTTCTAGTTTCCTAAGTGCCCTGAGTAACTCCTGATTCAGGACGAGAAATGGCAATGGAAGGGTTTCTGCCTTACACTGACCTAGGAAGCAGCACCATAAAATTCGTGGAAAGCAGTGGCTCTGTGCTGCTTCCAGCCTGGTTACTCACACCTCAAAGGTTCCACAAAGCACCAGAAACACTTACGTTGCCCTGAAACACCTTCTTCCCAAAGACAGATCAAATGCTTACAAAGTCCTTCTAGGAAGAAAAGTACAAAACAGAAAATAAAGGAAGAAAGAAAAACCTCGTGCAAGTCTTGAACTTGGAAAATCAGCCATTCCTTACAGAAGGGCCCAGCTTATCTTCTCTAGAAAGGTTGCCTGGTAGAAGACTCCAGCCAAGTGCAAAATCATGTTGATACCCACGATACACAAATAGCACCTGTGCACATACCAAAACCAGCCAACACTGCTGATCCCATGAGCTGCATACCAAAACCTCCATGTGGCCGGGACACACACCACATACCTCAGCGAGGTGAGGGAAGGGGAGCTCCGGCTGCCCATCGCCCACAGAAAACAAAAACAGTTCCTCAAGAGCACCACTGCCTCTTTGCCCAGAGCACTGGGCTGAGAGAACAGAAACAGCGAGCAACAGTAACCTGAAAATCCACAATCTCTAGGTTTGAGGTTGTCCACCAGCCACCCCGGCGGTTCCACGTGCAGTGACATTTTGGGAACCAGCCGTGTGTGCCCCCGAACCACTGGATGACCCACTGAAACACCGAGTGCACTGTGGTTACACGGCACTGGGGTACCTGCTCTTCAGACACTCAGACACCTGCTCCTCCATAAAAACAACAGCGATAACAACAATGGCCGATTTATACCTGCAATAACGTTTATAATCGCTCATAAAGCAAACAAACAAGAACCTCCAACCGCTTTCAAATTCCCAAGCCGACATCCACCCGACAAACACGTACCTGCACCACTTCCTCTCCGCTCACACGACAAAACCCCTGGAGCAGGGAGAGGCAAAGGAACATCAGTAAAGTTTTAAGCTACAGCCCCAAACGCGTTATCCTCTTCTACTGGCAGCTACCATATGCACACAGCATAAGGCTCGGCAACCACAAGCGGCACTTCCAGCTCGCATCAGGTGAACAATCTGTGCGGGCCGCGCTGCGGGGCCGGGGGCGCGGGGGGGCCCGGCCGGGGCCGCCCTGCCCGGGGAGGTCCGGCCGGCACCGCCCGGAGGCCGCACGGCGGGGCCGCCCCGGGGCCGGGGGGCGGCGGGGCCGGGTCCCTGTGGATCGGGAAGGTGCGCAGGAATTCCCGCAGGCGCAGTCCCGGCCCCGCCGCGCTGCCCGGGCTGCCCGCACACGGGGCACGGCGGCGGGTACGGGGGGCGGCCGCGACACCGCCCCGGGCTGCCCCCGACACCGCCCCGGGCTGCCCCCGACACCGCCCCGGGCTGCCCCCGCCGCCACAGCCGGCCCAGCCCCGCCGGGGCAGCGCGGCCACAGCCCCGGGCACGGCCGCCCTGCCTCCCCCCGGCCGGGGCTCCCCCGGCCCCGCCGCTGCCGCCGCCCCCCGAGCGGCCCAGGCGCTGCCCCGGGCGGCCGCCGCCCCCCGCCGCCCCCCCCCCCCGCCGCCCTCCGCGCCCCGTCCCCGCGGCGCCCGGGGAGGGCGGAGCGGCGGCACCGCCGAACGCGCCAGCCCGGAGCCCCGCACGGCCGGGCCCGCCGGCAGGGCGGCGGGGAGCGGCGGGGCCGGGCCGGGGCCGGGCCGGGCCCGGGGCTCGGCGGGGTCGGCGCGGCGCTCACTCACCTGCCCGCGACAGCCCCGGGCCCCGCGCCGAGCGCTCCGGAAACGGCGGCGGCTCCGCCGGGGCCGGGGAGGGGCCGGAGAGGGGCGGGCGGAGCCGCGAGTGACAGCGGGAAGGGGAGGGCGGGAGCGGGCGGTGCCGGCGGAGGGCGGAGGGGCGGGCTGAGGGCAGAGGGGACGGGGACGGCGGCGGCGAGGGGGTACCGGGGGACCCGGGCCCGGGGGATCCGCAGAGGGGGTTTGGGCGGTCCCGGGAGGGGTCACACGGACCGCCAGGGACGGGCCCGGCCGTGAGGGGAGCGCGGGGGAAAGAGGCCGCGGGGCGGCCTGGCACGGGAGAAGGGGAAGGAATAATGAGCGAATGTTTTATATGTGCTTAAAATTTTGAGGTTTCTCATTGTACTGTTTTGCGGTCCTGCCTCAGGAGAGCCTCTGGAAATGGAAATGGAGATCCCCGGCGGCACCTGCGAAGTTCTCTGTTGTTCCTCCTCCATCCAGAGCCGCCCGCTGGGCAAGCTGCAGGATGGAACGCTGCTGCTCCGTGGATTTATTTGGGAATTAGGTAAAATGCACAAACGTTATCTCAAATGGATCCCTTGGACGTGACTGTCATGGTGCTGCCAGCTTTAGGAGTTGTTCAGAAATAGGCCTGGTCTGTGATGGCTTTGCTGTGCCAGTTTAAACTGGTTCGATGTTATTTCTCAGGCTTAATGCAGATTTTATACAGAAAAGTTTGCTGTGCAGTGTGATGTGTATTCAAATCCTCTTTCTATGGAAATAGTCTTCTGATTGGTTTTTATTTACAGGGCTTATTTAGAATCTTATATTTTACGTGGAACAAACATTTTAAATGTACAGAAGTGTCTGGTAGAAGTTAGAAAATAAGGTAATGTGTAGTAGTAGAAGAGTAGTTAAAAATTGTTGGAATATATGCAAGCAAAAATTTTGCCTACAGGGCTCAGCATCCAATCATCTGGCTCTAGTTCCCCCCTCAAAAAAACCCAAACCCACACACTTGGATACGATACTCATAAAGTGAAAATAACAGTAATTTCAGTGCTGCTAATCAGAAAACTCTGTGGGAAGAAGTGAAATTGTCAATTTATTGCACACCTTCCAGCCACAAACTAGAAATAGTCCTCAAGTAGTGTCTGCGGGGAGCTGCCTGGGAGCAATCTGTGGCTTTGTTTCCCTCTCTGGAACAGATGGTTGCTGGCAGACTGGGCTTCTCATCAGTGCCTCCCTCTGAACTCTCCTGATTCTTGCATGTCTGCTAAGTGTGTCTCTTCCTAGTAAATTTAGTCCTCAAATTAAGAGATACCTGGGAAATACTTGGAAAGACACAAGGGAACAGAAGGCTGTCATATTGTTGGCTCCTGAGAGAGAGAGAGAGAGAGAGGTGTTAGAGTATTCTTGTACTGGAAGACTATATACTGAAAGTATAAAGGGCTGGAAATGGTAAGTTTTTTCTTTTTTTCCCTGCTTTTAAGTAAAAGGTAGAGAAAATACTGATTTTTAAAAAAGATAATGACTCTAATAAGGGTTCAACAAGGTTTTGATTGGAAGGGAGGTCTAGGTAGGAAGTGGAAAAACTGAGTGTAAAGGAAGTCAAAGGACCCTGAAGAGGAAGGGAAAGAGAAAATAAAACACTGGGATGGATTTTCCTTCCTCCCTTGCCAGATTTTGAGGCTAGACCTTAAAAGTAAAAAAAAAAAAAAAAAAAAAAAAAAAAAAAAA
>NW_016690312.1:207697-211768 GCF_001604755.1 Lepidothrix coronata | reverse complement strand
CCAGGACCCCCAGGGCCCTTTCCCGGCTCTGCTCTCCAGCCTCTCCTTCCCAGTCTGTCCGTCCATCTGGGGTTGCCCCATCCCTGGGGCAGAATCCAGCACTTCCCCCTGTTGAACTTCCCATGGTTGGTGATTCCCAGCCCTCGGATCTGTCCAGGTCTCTGCAATTTCACCAAGAGATCCCCAAACTACACAGGCCACGCTGCCTGAAGCATATTCCCAGGCAGAAATCTGTTCTACAAACCAGACGTACGGGTCGGTACAAGGCATGAGCGTGTCCTTTCACACTACCTGAAGGTGTCCAAATCTGCTCCTATTTTGTTCTCCTGGTGATTTAATTGTATTCAGTGGAGCTGTGCAGGATTTGGTTCTGTCAACACTAACAGTGGAGCTACACGCAATAAGTGTATTTTTTATTTTGACTTGCTTGATTTATTTACATATTATTACAGGGGGTTTTTACAGTGCTGTATAACAACTTTTAACACATAACTGTCTCTGAAGATCAGACATTTCATTTGAAATTTCCTACAGATGAAGTTTATAGATTAAGAGCATAAAGGCACAAAAGACTGGTAAGAATCTCAGCCTTAAAGCTAATATGTCTTACCAGATGGCAGCAATTTTAGACAGACTGTGAAATAAATAGGAAGTTCACACTTCCTAGTATGAACAGGGCATGAAAACATGCAGTTCAACAGAGGGTGTAATAACCAATGCAGAATAAAGGGGAAACTTTTCAGGACTAGAAAATATGGAGTGTAGATATCCATTGTGACATTGTACATTAAAATTATTTTTTTGAAGGCATAAATACAATATTTATCCTGAATAGTTTATTTTTATTTTGTGAGTTCTAACTGTTATGAAAGATGGTAATAACTATTTAGTAAAGTCCTATGTAAATCAGCATAGAATAAATGTATTCAGTTATATTTATGATTTTCCCATTGATGTTACATATATGTCAGAAGGGCTTTCCAAGACCTACACTGAATAGGAAGGGAAGGAAATCAGTGCACTGTTTAAACAAAAAATGTAACAATGTTGTTTAGAGAAAGGAAACCAGCTTTGAAATGTATTAGGAGTGCAACTGGATGTCATAGGCTGTAGGAGGAAGAAATCATTAGCTTGGGAAAAAAGCAGCAGTGGCACAATAGCCATGAGCAGATGTTAATGAGGATATGCCAGTCAGCAAGGTGTGGGATAAGATTAGGAGGATCAATGTTAGTAATAAAATCCCACAAGAGTGTGTTTTCTTGTTAAAGGAAAAAGCTAATTTACAAGAGTTTGTTTCTGTTAATCAGGTAGAGGTATGTTTAGGAAAAGGAAATGTGGGGAAAATCAGGGTGATTTTGGAAAACAGGCTTGACCACTAATGTCCTATTGTATCAGCAGTGATTTCCCCTTTGTGGTTACTAATTACTGTGAATGCTGTCCTGGCAGCATGTGGAAGTGCAGGGAGAACAGCAGGAGTGTTGCACTGATGTTTGGGCTGTATCTGTGGGTTGGGGGGGAGCAGGAATGGAAGTGCAGGGTTAGATGGAGCAGTGTGGTACAGTTTGTACAGTATGTCACAGCCCTCGTGGCTCCGAGCCTGACCCCTCTTGCTGCCTGGATGTTTGACAATGCAGGCATACATGTAGGCAAATAGGACTTCTAAAAATACATTTCACAAATCATCCAGTCCAGCTGTCGGGGGGGGGGGGAACAGTCCCTTTGTCCTGCAGCCCTGGACAACTAAAATCCCATTTGAGACAAATGAAATTTAGTTATTTGCTGCCCGACAGGAAAAGCTGCTGACTTGTGCTTTATAGGCCTCAACACACTGACCAACCATTGTGTCCAACCTGAGGCTTAAAACACAAGCTGGCCTCTTGCCCAGTGGCTTTGTAAACACCACCAAATGGCAAAAGCAGTGTGTGGGCAGAGCCCCCAGCCTGCTGTTTGGAACAATTCCTGCCCGTTACCTCCACAGGGCCAGTCCCACTTAGGAAAGGATGAACATGACTGACTATATATGGCCACCTAAAAATAAAAATAGGGACGAGCACCTTTTCTTGTCAGACATATCAGAGATCCAGGTCACCTTAAAAAATCCTAGGCTGCAAACCATACTGGCTATAGGGAAAATAAATAAATAAATATATATATATATATGAACCTCTTAATCCTCCATGGATCCAGTTTTGATCAAACCGAATGGAGGCCATTGACTCCAACTGACATTGGATGTGTCCCATGACCTTCTGGTTTATATATTTAGACTCCCCATACTAATCTTCTCTTCTACAGGTCTGATGTCATCACCATTATTATAAGCAGAACTTGTCACTTGATTGACAGCAAATAACCTTTCCAAAAAGTAGCCAAGGAGTAAGAATGTTTTGTCAGGGTGACATATGATCATGGCTGCCTGCAGTCCATTTTTGTTTGCAGGCAGTGGAAGAATTTCAGATATTTATAAGGTCAGTGTCCCTAGTCCAGAGATGAAGGAGATGCGTTTGTTTTTTAATTGCTGTTCTGCTTAAAAAAACGACTTCCAGTTGGGCTGAAATGAAGGACTGGACTCATTGACTGGACTGAAGTAAATGTTTTACCTGTTGCAACCAGCTGGCTGGGCCCAGGAATGGGGTGCTCTGACTGCACACACAAGGGGGTCACTGGCAGTTCGTATTTTTGCTTTAGAAAGTCAAATACTTAAATATATTTATAATTTTTTTTTTACTGTCTGGTGATTCAGATGTCTGGGATCTCATTTTGCTTGTTTTCTTGAAAACTTTTCACGAAAGGGAATCAGCTTGCAAAACCACAAAAATGTACTTCTCAGCCAGCTGTGGTAAAATGGTTTACATGGCCATCTCAGTACTGGAGAATTTTTGTAGTTAAACAATTTATTCTGATGAGTAGTGAGTGATAATGAATTATTAGCAAGGCAATAGCAGTTGGCTTAGAAGTGTTCAAGGTATGCATCAAATGTGGAGGTGCTGAGAGACAATATTTGTAAGACAAAAGAACTGTTGACATTTGGTCATAGTAGAACTTAGATTATTGTTTAAAACAGACATGCTGTAAATGTGGGAATGAGAACCAGACTGAATTTTTTTTTACTTAGAAAAGAGTATAGGATTTAAGTAGATGCCACTGTAAGATTGTGACAAAGAGTAAAATGTAATTCTGTGTAGCTGACCCAGCTTATTAATAGCATATTGAGAACTTCTAGTGTTATAGAGTCTAAATACTCTTTAAGAAGAAGTGAAACAAAATTTAGAATTAATTCTAGAACATTTATAAACAGGTATAGAAAAATAGTGTCCCTTCTACAAAGTGTTAGAAATTAGGGGCTACCTGCCAAATGATGTTGTGCTTGTTTGACCTTGTCCAACTGATTGCATTAAGGTGTTATATATGTTTCAGATAACAGAATTTGGCTTTTTTGGTGTCTTTTATTGGACATGAAATTCTTATTTTAATTTATTTTAACTTACATTTATATAAATACACCCAAAAATCATATATGTTTATAAAGATATATAAATATTTAAAGTACTCTGGAAAGAAGCCTAAATGATAGTTTTAAAGAATTTCCATGTGGTAGTTCCTGCAACACGTGATTGTTGCAGGGGGACTGGATAGCAACTGCTATTGCATTGCCTTAGTTTCTGTTAGGGCACTGTAACAAAGGCAACTAAATTTCAACTGCCTTAATGGTACTGTCACTACCTTTTGCCTGTAAAGATTTTTTTGTATTTTAGGAAACTGCCAAATAAGGAGTAATTTTGTAATGGAGGACATGGAATTACGAAAGTAGGTTGAACAGATAAACATGTAAGTCAGTATCTCGTGGACAAAACTTTGCTGAATCACTTGGTAACACACAGAAAAGTGTAGTGGATAAAGCTGTGATCTCGTGCAGGCCTGACTAGTATTGAACTACCTTTTTTCTAGGGTTTCTTCATTGATTCCTGAAAAATACTCAGTATTTCACTGTGTATCATATATCAGTATATGCCTGAGATTGAGACTGAAGTTAGTGGCCTACAGGAAGGCAGGAATCCACAAGATATGAGA
>NW_016690312.1:198854-206019 GCF_001604755.1 Lepidothrix coronata | reverse complement strand
CACTACCTTTTGCCTGTAAAGATTTTTTTGTATTTTAGGAAACTGCCAAATAAGGAGTAATTTTGTAATGGAGGACATGGAATTACGAAAGTAGGGGTAACAGAGAAACATGTAAGTCAGTATCTCGTGGACAAAACTTTGCTGAATCACTTGGTAACACACAGAAAAGTGTAGTGGATAAAGCTGTGATCTCGTGCAGGCCTGACTAGTATTGAACTACCTTTTTTCTAGGGTTTCTTCATTGATTCCTGAAAAATACTCAGTATTTCACTGTGTATCATATATCAGTATATGCCTGAGATTGAGACTGAAGTTAGTGGCCTACAGGAAGGCAGGAATCCACAAGATATGAGAGTGACAAAGCTTCCTTCAGAAATGACTCTTCTGTGCCCCTCCACACGGAGCCTTTTGAGTGTCCTGTGCAAAGCAGGCCAGGTCTCCTGGTGACATCATGAAATGTGAGATGCCTATGAGCTAGTCCTTGGCCATGCTGGAGCTTTGGCCACCTGTCTGTCCTATGCTTGGGAAGATATTCAGGATGTTGACAGGGAAGAGTGGCACTTATCTACTAAAGCTTGGCAGCCCAGGGTGGTGTGTTTTCCAAGGGACCGGAGCAGCTCCCAGTGCTTGGTTGGCTGAGCACCACTTTCCTCTGGCTCCAGCAGGAAAACCAGCATAGCTGAGCTCACTGGCTGGTTTCAGGTTCCTGATTTGTTTAGTCAGCTCCTGGTGCTTTCATACTTTCTGGGTAACTGCTGCCAAGAGTGTGTATGGTTTGCTTCCATTGTGGTCCACCCCCTGGGCTGGGTTCTCCTTGATACACCTGACATCAGGTTTGAGCAGCTCACTCTCTCATCACTAAAGTTGTTGATACACTGCCCAGTAATTTTTTGTTTGTTTGCTTGCTCTTTAAGCTTCCTCGGTGGAAATGGTGCACAACTGCCTGGGTTATTGGGTGCAAATATCCTGCACTGCTGGACACGTGCCAGGGATGCAGAAGCACATCTCCCAGGGTTTATGGTTCACTCTACTGTTGGCTTTTTTACAGCCCAGAAATCCCTCAGTTGAAGATCAGGGGCTACCAGAGGTTATTTCTCTGGCATTCCACAGTATTTAGATCCTTCATCACCTTTCAATGCCTGTGAGCAGTGAGTGGTGCTCTCTGTACCCTGTCTCAGTTTCTTGTTTCCAGAGGCACATGCAAACCTCTCTGCTGTCCTTTGGCCCCAAGGATCCTGATTGATCTCTCCGTGTAAATGGTGTGTGGCTTTGCTGAGATCGATAACTGTGGCTCCACCCGTTGGCAGGACATCCAATCAATGGCAGTATTGTAAAAGGAGGTAGACAAAGCTCCTAAGTCTGTATCAGACTATGAGATCACGGTTCTCCCTGGTGGGAGAGGCAGGAAACAAACCCTCAGTCCCAGCAGAGTGCACGTGAATTTTGCAGCTCTGCTGTGAGTTGGATCTGTCAGCGTGGGACAGCTGAGGTTTGAGGGGAAGAAAGGTGTTCCCTCTGTGTGTGCACTGCTAAATAATACAGAGAAGCAGAAAAACAGAACCTACAGGTGCATCTTTTTTTTCAGTTCAACCTGATGATCAAGATACTATAACTCAAATATGTGTATTTTGGATCCTTTTAGGCACACAACAGCAAGCCAACAGTTACTGAAAGATAAGGGAGTAGTAAAGTGATCTTAGGCCATCTAAGTTGTTTTCTGTTGTTGGGTTTTGCATATGTTGGTTTTCTTTTGGAATTCCAAGAGTTACAGTGAGGAAATTATATGATATAGATCTTGCAAAGTTAAGCTTTCGTAGTGGTCTTGAGTGTCAACACACTGTATGCACATCTCAGGGATGATTGTAATTCCAACCTGGAAGATGAGAAGGCAATAAATGGTAGGATGCTCTTGTTCCTTTTTAATGGGAAACTATTTCAGCCATGGTGATGGAGTTGGCAAATGTTTGGTTTAGCACAAAAGAAAAAGGAGAGTAAAAGAGATTGAAATGCATAGTCATGTAGGAAATAAAAACTCTAATCAGTAGATAATCATAAAAGTAGTGAAAAACTTCTCTTATTGTGTTCTTAAATTAAAATGTGCAACATGCACAGGTATCCCCCAATCTACTCAATATTTTTTCTAGAGAAGAAAGAATCTGTGGAGTTGTTGAGGTAACATGATTTGCTGTTTCCTGGAATAATTGCCCACAAACATGTGAGCTTGTCCCCTGTGTTAAAGTAACAAACTCTTGGCTGTGTATGGGTGGTGATCCCAGTGATGGATGGTTACAGAAATGTCAGATTTGGATATCAGACACACTTGTCCCTAACAGCACTTGTGGTTTTCTCCTCCTGTGGATTACAAAACATGCTGACAGTCTTCAGAGTTGCTAATTCAGGCCTTCTGATTGCAACTTCATGTTTTTCTTCATCTTACAGTTCTTGGAATGGTGGTTTCCTGAGAAAAACAAGCTCGTAAGACTTTGGAACAGTCTCTCTCATGGTTTCTGTGTGTGCAGAATTGGCAGACCAGCACAGTACATAATAAGAATGAAGTTCAATCTGTAGTGGTTTTATAACCTATGTTTTTAAGAGTCTGTAATCATTTTTCTCAAAATATATAAACAGAAATCTTTGTAAAGCTCTTTCCTCTGGCTGTACCATGCTGTACATGTAATTTGGGGATTTTCAGCCACAAATACAGTAACAGTAACAAAATATATTTAAAGCCCATTAGCTTCAGTCGTGTTTTTTCTGAATGATTTTTCAAAAATCATGGTGCTGATCTTACATTGAGATCCATTTACACACAGCTCTCATTGAAGGCCCAGGACCTGCAGTTACTATGATTCCATTCTGTGTCTAATCACACTCCCATTTTACATAAAATAAAGGTAGGATTTCAAGGTCAGCAATTTATGAATTAATAATAATATTTGTAAATATCTTCAAAATCCTATTCCATAGGAATTTGAAAACCTCAAAAATGCAAAGATCTGGAGAGTTTACCCTCTGCAAAATGGATGGCACCACGAAGGATGAGGTACAAAGTTGTGGCTGTGATTTAAGAACCTGCACTTATTTGCATTGTAGTAATTTGTGCCCTCTGACCATACCTTTTAAATTCAAGGAGTCTGATAATAGACACGAGCAAGAAAATACAGGCAGGTATTTCAAACAGCATCTGTAGAGAGAACACTAACATGTAGCTCTTGTTGAAAGATTGAGTCTGCAGAACTGGGATTTTAAGGAGAGATACTGGCAAAAGAATCAGGCTCATCTGATCTGCACAGGGAAAACGTCAGCCTGAAGGGAAGCATCTTCTAGAACAAAATCTACATTTCCAGAGAACTCCCTTAAACTGAAACAAGCTGCAAGATGGGCTCGTTTCTTACAATGTAAACTTGGGTGAGATGTTCTTATTATGCTTCCACTGATGCAAATTCGTTAAATAGCAATGATAATAAATCTTGAGAGATTACGTGTATAACAGAATATCAAATGATTGTTTGTGGTTTTTTAAGACTCTGAGATGTGCTTGGCATGTAGCTGAACAATCATTAATCTTTGCTGACAGCCTGGTTTGTGTCCCTAGAACACCACATGGCATTGTCCACTTGGGGGGTATTTTTAGGCAGCTTTGTAGCAGATGCAGTGGCACATCCCTGCTTACTCCCGTGATGGGGGTTACATTCCCAGCAGGAAACTAGTCCCAGAAATGACAGCAGTGCAAGGCACAAGGCTCAAAACTCTGCTTTAGTGGGTCACCTGCCAAGAACTGCACGTGGGTAATACTTTAAAGCTGCCTTTGTCTCCCATTGGGGACTCGCCTTGTGTGCGAAATCTCCCACCCAGGGAATGTGCCAGGAGTTGGAATTAATATGCACATGATCCAAACAGTTACAGTCACCTCCTACTTGATACTGCAGATTCCTAATCCTCACACATGCACTATTCACTGCAGCCATGAGGAACATTAAGTGTATTTTAAGGAATATATTCCAAGAGCTTAGTTGTGCTGCTTTGAAGATGAGCAGCAATCTTTGTGTTAAATTTAACAGGAGGAGATCAGGCCCTATGACTGCAAAAAAGTTATTTTTCTAGAAACTAAAGTAACTTAAATGTCTGTATTAAACCATTTCCATTGAGAAAAGTACTTTTATTCAGGAAAGATGTAGCATTTTATCTCAATATGGTGTTTTAAGACCTTTACTCTCTATTATATAGTATATGTGCAAAATAAGTACTGTGTATAATATGTATATAATTACACATAATTATAATAATTAATATTTAATGCTAACACAACAGATAATAAATATACCAATTACCCGAAAAAGTAATAGTTATGGGAACTGACATAATTCAGTTAACATCAAAATGAATTTCCCATTGTTTCCAGCAGAATTTCCCTAACTGATGGCCTCCCCTTGGGAAAACAAGAGACCAGGAGGGCTGGATCACAGACCTGCAAACCAGGCTTGGGCAAGGAATTCCTCTGGGAACTTGGCAAGTGCTCTTACTGTGAATACAGGCAAAGAGGACACGTAATTTAACAACTTTGCTATCCGTCTGTATGAAAAAAAGATCTAGTGCTTTTCCTGCTGGTTTGTGCTGCCCCTGTGACACCACTAATGCAGGTAGGGCAGAGTCAGCTTCCTGGCCATTGCAGCAGGAGCAGAATCATTGATTGTGCTTCCTGAATTTCTATTAATTTTCATATTGAAGTCAGCAATAGTAACTTTTAATAGTCAATGGGCCAGGCTGACAACTAGTAAATAGAGAGATCTGTATTGAAATTGTAAAACAAACATGGTATAAAAATCAGAGGAAGCCCCATTGCTTTTCTCCCAAACACCTTCCAGAGTAAAAACCTTATTTCAGCCTCTCTGCTTGTGAATTGCAAGAGGTGGAATTTGTGTGTAATGTCTAAAAATACTTGTGAAGGAATTTACCTGAATTGTGTGATCAGTGCTGATTACACAAAGAAAGCCTTCTGCACACAGCTGGTCTGCCAGGACCCAGGAGGAGGACGGGTGTGCTCAGAGGGTTCTGTTCAGGGGGATGATTGCAGGCCACCATCCTGCAGGGAGCCATCCAGTCATTCCCACCCTCACTGCTTGGCACTGTGCTGAGCCATAGGATGGGGCTGGAATGAAAAACTCCTGCTGTATGTTGGGTTCTTTTGGAAAAGAGAAGGATTTCTGCACAGACACTCTCTGGAGTGCAGGTGAGCACCCTGATGCTCCACAGTGTCACTGCAGCTTCTCAGCAGCTCTTGCTGGGCCTGCCTTGCTGCTGTTGGAGTCGTTGAGGTCTCAGCATTTCCTGTATTAATGTCTGTGCCACAATTGCTAATTGACCATGAAATTTTAGCCTCCAGTCACACATAAATATCTGAAGTCATTTTGTTCTAGTGAAGTAAGTCTTCTTGACCACCATTAAAAGCTCTGACTTGTGTAGCAGGGGACATTACTGAAAATTCATGGTTGTTTGCTTATTATTCAAAACAATACCCTTGCTTTCTGACATAACATAAGGGTAAATTGTAAATTTATTTCCTACACAGTGGTTAAAATCCATTGTGTAGAGAGGAGTTGTATCCCAGATGAATGTATTCCTATGCTGCCAAAACAGATTTAAATCTGGTAGCCAGTAATTGTTTCATCTAAAAAAAAAAACAGCAGTCTTTGTTAGAAAAAAGGATATTTTAAAGACATTAAGACTTGGGAGCTGTAGCAAAACAACTGAAGAGGAGATACTTTTCTGTGCTAGTAGAAGTGATATAATATCACAATTTGTAAATTCACGAAATGCATCTTCTAAAAATAGCTCTTACAAGAGCTATAGACCTCTCTCAAGTGTAGGATTCTGCTGTTGGATTTGCCTTCCTTGACCATATAAACAGCAGTACCCCTGCTCCTCTCCAAGGAAATCTGTGGTTTAACTACACATGCATCTTAGCAGAGACCAGAGACCCAAGTGTGACAAATAGGAAATTGCTCTCATCTTACAGAGTTTGATTAAAGCTTTAGGCATAGAGCTTTTTAAATGACAAATGCTCAATGAAATAATATTATGTCTTTATACTCCAGAGCACTATTAATCTGAGGTTTCAGGACCTTAAGAAATGTTAATTAACTCATTACCATTGATGTAAAGTATTAGCGTTGCACTCATCTCGTGGGCTGGTAGCTGAAGCATGGAAATACTGGGCTCTTCAGGAAGAATGAGATTGGGGTTCCCTCCCATGTGTATTCCCTGTCAGGTACTTACAGAGATGTTAACTGCTCGTGCACTAGTGAACTCCATGGATCTCCCATCAAGTTAGCCCAAAAGGAGCAGGAATAATTTTGGGAGAGACTGAACAACTGCAGTAGTACCCAAAGCAGGATGTTAATGCAGCCTGGATATTTGGGAGCCCAAATTTGATAGCTAAGAAGCCAGGCAGTGCTCTAAGGATTTGAAGATTTGCGGAATGTTCAAGGATGTTCAAGGAAAGAACAGAGACACTGTTGGCTCTTCTGCAGAAAGGTAAAGGTTTGCATCACCTTAAATATATTTTTTTCAGAAAGCTGGGGCCAAAGCACCGCCCCGGGGGCGAACAGCAGAGCCGGGACGTTCCGAGTTCCTGCTCGGGACCGTCGGGCAACTCCCGGGGCAGGGGCAGGGCAGGTGTGGGGAAGGACAGGACGGGGACAGGGCAGGGGAGGGAAGTACAAGGCACGGTGTAGGGAGGGACGAGGACAAGGCAGTGCAGGGCAGGACAGGCCGAGGACGGGGCAGGGACAGGCCGGGGCCGGGCCGGACAGGCCCCGGGCCCTCCCGCAGGAGGCCAATCCTCGGTGCGGGGCCGCCACCTCTCGGCCGCGATCGGCAAAGCAGCGGCACCACCGGCACCGCGCTGCCGCACCCCCGGCAGTCTGCACTCCCGCAGCCCGCACCTCTGCACTCCCGCAGCCCGCACCTCTGCACTCCCGCATCCCACACTCCCGCACCTCTGCACTCCCGCAGCCCGCACTCCCGCACCTCTGCACTCCCGCAGCCCGCACCTCTGCACTCCCGCATCCCACACTCCCGCACCTCTGCACTCCCGCAGCCCGCACCTCTGCACTCCCGCATCCCACACTCCCGCACCTCTGCACTCCCGCAGCCCGCACCTCTG
>NW_016690312.1:41716-198553 GCF_001604755.1 Lepidothrix coronata | reverse complement strand
ACTCCCGCATCCCGCACCTCTGCATTCCCGCATCCCACACCTCTGCATCCCCGCATCCCGCACCTCTGCATTCCCGCACCTCTGCACTCCCGCATCCCGCACCTCTGCATTCCCGCATCCCACACCTCTGCATCCCCGCATCCCGCACCTCTGCATTCCCGCACCTCTGCACTCCCGCATCCCGCACCTCTGCATTCCCGCATCCCACACCTCTGCATCCCCGCATCCCGCACCTCTGCATTCCCGCACCTCTGCACTCCCGCATCCCGCACCTCTGCACTCCCGCATCCCGCACCTCTGCATTCCCGCATCCCGCACCTCTGCATTTCCGCATCCCACACCTCTGCATCCCCGCATCCCGCACCTCTGCACTCCCGCAGCCCGTACCTCTGCATTCCTGCATCCCGCACCTCTGCATTCCCGTACCTCTGCACTCCCGCATCCCGCACCTCTGCACTCCCGCAGCCCGCACCTCTGCATTCCCGCATCCCGCACCTCTGCATTCCCGCAGCCCGCACCTCTGCACTCCCGCAGCCCGCACCTCTGCATTCCCGCATCCCGCACCTCTGCATTCCCGCACCTCTGCACTCCTGCATCCCGCACCTCTGCACTCCTGCATCCCGCACCTCTGCATTCCTGCATCCCGCACCTCTGCACTCCTGCATCCCGCACCTCTGCACTCCTGCATCCCGCACCTCTGCATTCCTGCATCCCGCACCTCTCCATTCCCGCATCCCGCACCTCTGCACTCCCGCATCCCACACTCCCGCACCTCTGCATTCCCGCACTCCCGCATCCCGCACTCCGCGCTCGTGTGCTCCCGCACCGCTTCGCAGTGGCCGATTCCCGTTGGCAGCTCCCGTTTCAGGCGCTGCTGGGCCGGACCGCGGGCCTGGGGCT
Source organism: Lepidothrix coronata (assembly GCF_001604755.1). Taxonomy (NCBI): domain Eukaryota; kingdom Metazoa; phylum Chordata; class Aves; order Passeriformes; family Pipridae; genus Lepidothrix; species Lepidothrix coronata. The sequence continues at coordinate 197,653 of NW_016690312.1, read as the reverse complement.
CCAGCTCTGCTCCCATGGCTCCCACCCTCCTCCAGCCCCAGGCTGCTTCCAGGGCAAAGCCTGCCGAGACCGGGCAGGAATGTTTACAAATCCCCGCACCCATCCGCGGGGAAAGGGAAGGGTGTGCAACCTGCAGAATTTCTCCGCGCGAGTTTTAAAACCTGTGAAACCTGCGACACATAAAATCCCAGCGGTACTTTCTAGCCAAGACATGTTCACGTATCAGGAACCCAACCGACAGCTGCGCTCTTTGGTACAGAAGCTGTGGTGCAAGACCTGGGATGGGGCGTGTGGAGTCCCCGCGGTGACTCAGCAGGAGCCCTCAGACAGCCGCGCAGGGGGCACTTTCTCAGCGCCACACTGAGGTGTCCTGCAGCAGTTTAGGAGTGCCACGTATCTGCAGAGCGGGTTCAGGGTGTAGATCTGCACACGATCCGTCAATATCCACATTTCCTAAACCTGCATGTGCTGAAATTTTGTTTTATCTAATGAACCAAAGTTCATTAGACTTTGGACTATATGAACCACACGGTTACTAGAATCAAACAATTGCTGCATACAGGAATTAATTCCCATAGACAAGCAACACAGCACACAAAGAATTAGCAGTGGGAGCCTTAACCAAAGTGAGCACCACCTGTGATTGCTGACCTGACCATCAAGAGAGACTTGAAAAGTATTTTGAAAAGGCAAGCCCAGGAACAAAAATGACAGGGCAGGAAAAACACGGATATAATGGAGACACTGATTTTACAATACCTGGGCATTTTCCACACACATTCCACCTCACGGCCCAAAAGAAATGGTAAGTGCTCTTCTCTGTTCTGTATAAGACTTGTATTACTTCTCCCCTTCAAGTTTGCTCCACTGTTGCAGATGCCAGGTACCCTGTTTTTTCCCCCTCAAATTGTTTAACTGATTTACTTAGCAAAGTTAAATCCAGAGCAATTTCTTCCTGTCTATCCTTAGCAAAAAGTTTGCTCTTTCTGTGCCACATCTCAAGAAGAATTTGTATGTGGCCAGTCTGAATAAAAAATTGACCTCTCCTTGCAAGCCATCCCGCTCTTAAAAACGTAGGACACATAATTTATTAGAAATACTTAAAAATGTAGATGTAGGCAGTCAGCTCAGGTATTTCAGAGATGGTGCAAACACAGTCACCTGCCCTCAGGTTGCTCTGGGCTTTTATCCCCCAAAGTGCTGCTCCAAGTGAGCTCTAGTCCACCCAAATCCCCACAGTGACCTCATGCTAAGGTTTGTCCCCCTGCTAAACCCAAATCTGTGAAGCTCTGCAAATCTGGCCCCTTTTTTGTCTTTGAAACCTGGGACTGGATTTGAAAGTCTGATCCCTTTTTTTATTATCAGTCCTCAGGGAAATCCATTCTACTAATTTCTTTGTGGCCACACAAGGGATTCGTTTCCTTAGTGGAAAATAAAAGCAGGATTCAAGACTGTAGTTTTGTTTGGTTTCATATAATAAGTTAGTACAATGGATTTAAATGGAAGTGGAATTATATATGAAAATTTTTTATCATGCCACAAAATTTCAATTAGGGGAAATTAGCCACTTGGTTCTTTCTGATAAATTAATCATAGAGATTATCTATTAAATGTGCCACTTAACCTTTCTGGCATAAGTGCCTGAGGCAGTAGCATTCAGGCTCTCCACATTAATTTGGAAATATTAATTTCTTGGCAGCTGTCTTCCAAAATGGAATTTTCACTTGTCTTTTTTCTAAGTAGGTCATTGTGCAGCTGTTGTTAATGGAGGCTGGCATTTGTGAGATGAGAAATCCACCATTGTACCCCACTGCTCCCAGAATGGACCCCATCAATCACAGGATATCCTTCACTGAAATGCCCTTTCTCACCCCAAAGGGGGCTATCCCTCGCTGTGGCAGCCTTTGGCCTTTGGCATGGGAATGTGTTTCGGGGGTTGTTGTGCAGGAGCTGAGGCACTGCTGTGTCCATCCTGCCTGCCCTCCCTTAGGGAAGGGTTTGCCTTGACTTCACATTGTCTCTTCCATCTGCATTAGAGCTGCCTTAGAATTCTTCCTGAGGGGAACTGGTCTGACAGCTCTGAGCTGCCGAAGAAACAGCTGGTTCAACTGCTGACCCCCCAGGTCCAAATCTTCCTTCTCCCCTCTGCAGTGAATCAATTGTTCCTTTCATTGGGGACAAGGCCTCGCTGTCCCTGTAATGCTCAGCTGTCGCACAGCTGATGGAGAGACAAGCAACTCCTGCAACAGCTACAAACCTTGTCCTGTGCTCTTTAAAAATGAGAACCAGGATATATTTCACCCAGCCTGGATATAGCTCATCTGTTGTAAAATTTGCATAGTCTGCTGCAGGAACAGTTTGAACTCTAGGACTCTGAGCACTCCAGGGAAAGAAGAGAGGAAGTAAGAAAGTGCTGCTACCAAGGAAGCAGTCCAAGGAAAGAAAACATGAATGGTAGATAACTTGTGTAATTTAAGGTTAATTAAATGAGATAGAACATCTCAAAATCTTAGAATAAAGTGTTCCGAAAGGAAGTAAATGCAATTGATGTCATGTGAGCAGCAAGCACGTTAGTTATGGGTATCCAAATCAGTGTCCTAGAAAGCAGAATTGGTAGCAAGGCAGTGATGTTACAGTCACAGTTTGTCCCTACTGTGAACTAGAATCAATACATTATTGATCACCTTATTGATTACCTGAGCCTGTACATTCTTGCACAGACACAATGAGAAGCATGAGAAGAATGCTTATAGATTTGTGATGTGTCCTGCTGACTTCGGGGTTGCTTCAGGTAAATGTGAAGATCTTCAGGGTTTAGGATCTGGAGGATTTCGAGACAATTCAAACAGTGCAAGGACTATGATAAAATGAGGCAGGGAAGGAGAATCAAAATTGAGACCTGTGTCTCAATTGTAATTGAACTGGAGCTTGGACTGAGGTACAGTTGGGCAGCTGTGCTGCACAGGGCCATGGGATTCAAATGTTGTGTGACAAGGAAAAGAACATTACAAGATTCACGAGTCACAGGATCAGAGCAGTAAGAAGCTGCAGAGCTATAATGTGGTTCTGTAGTTTGGAAAGAAAGTGGAAAAGTGAGGTGTCCTGGAAAGAGAAGTTTAGTAATGAATGAGGATTTAAGAAAGGAATCATTGAAGGGCCTTTCAGCAGGGCCATGAAATCCTGAATGTGAAGAGAGTAACAGCTCAGGTACCACCCAAGTTTTTCAGTGAAAGGCAGGAATTACCAATTTTGAAATAATAAGTGGAGAAGTTGTAGCAAAATTGAGGCATTATCACCATTTAAGAAAACACCAGGAACACTGGGAGGACCTGCAAGAGAGGTGAGTGTAAGTCTGTACACGTGGCAGAGCTGTGGCTTGAAGCTGAGCAGTGGGAAGAGGTGAAGGTGCTCTGAGAACGGTGATTACTGCTAATGACAGCAGAGAAACTCAGGGAAAAATGTGGGGAAGGGATCCCTGGGTTTGGTAGGGATGTGGTAAGATTTTAATGAAATCCATTTCCCCTGATTTGAGAAAAATCAGGTGAGTCAGGAGCATTTCATGTCTGACTATGAAATGCTGTCAGCAAGGTTAACATTTTAAAAAAGGATATTTGTTCTCTCTAACAGGAGATAATTTTTAAGCCAAAGAACTTCACATCCTGGGTTACAGGTCCTGACTGTGAACACAAATGTAGGATTATTGAGGGTTTGATCCTAAAGGCCTTGAAAAGGAAGGAAAATGTGTAAAGCTGACATGTCAGTGTGCACAATGACCCAAACTTTTTCATAAAGGCTTACTGGGCACTTGTGTGCTCCTATATGGAATCAGCTCCATAGTTCCATTTTTACTTGTTGTTTCATTTTCCTGCCTTCCCTGAAGGTGTGCAGGGAACCACATCCAGTTGGGAATGACCAGGTAGATTTGGGTGGCATGAGAGAAGGGACTTTCTGTTCTAGAAATTGCCCAAACCTATGACCGACCTGGCTGAGAGTGGCCTCCAAAAATGTAAAAAAAAAAAAAAAAAGGAAAATGTATCAAGTGATTAGGATTTACTTTGTTGAAGAAAAAGGCTTTGGCCTATTACACAGTTATTTTATGTCTGAAAAGGCAAACCACAGAAACGAGTGAGGTGTGGAAAGGCCTTTGTTAAAGATCAATTATGCAATGCTTTCTGTTTTGCACAAGGAACAAGATGCTGATTTTGCAGCTTAAGAGTGGAGCTTTGATTTCCGTGATCTGAGTCAAGTTCACACTCTGTGACTCTGGTTCAGGCCCAGATCCATAAAGGGGTTTAGGTGCTTAAAACATGACTTCACTGGGATTTACTCCCCTAAGCTGCCGAGCGCAGTCTCTGGAATTTGACATGCTCCTTTCCACACCCATGTTTGAACAACAGTCTGCTTTATGCCCAAACAGCTCTGTGCCCCCGAAGGATGGCACAGCTGCTGCCCTGCCTGTGCCGGCCTGCCCAGGGCTCGGCAGGGTGAGGGGGGCAGGGGTGGGGCACACAGGACAGCAGGAATGGATGAGGGCACCCAGGGAGATGGGCAGGGATGAAGGGATGAGGGCACACAGGGAGATGGGCAGGGATGGGGCACACAGGACAGTAGGAATGGATGAGGGCACACAGAGGGAGATGGGCAGGGATGAAGGGATGAGGGCACCCAGGGAGATGGGCAGGGATGGGGCACACAGGGAGATGGGCGGGGACGAAGGGATGAGGGCACCCAGGGCGGCCCCCCTGTCCTGGAGGTGCAGCGGGTGCCCGGCGGCCCCCCCCGAGCGCTGCCCCGCAGGCCGGGCCGTGTCCGCCCCGGGGTAGCGATACCCGGGAGGGGGCAGCGTTTGTAACCGAGCCCCGCACGAGCAGGGCCCGGCACAGACCGCGGCCCCTGCGCCGCGACGGGGACTCCGCGTTCCCCCACACCGGGGGTACAACCCTGAGGGCTCCGCAGCCCCGGGGCCGCTGCGAACGCTGAGGGGGCCGGGGCAGGCGGGCGGCTGCGGTTCCAGCTCCAGCTCCAGCTCCAGCTCCAGCTCCAGCTCCAGCTCCAGCTCCAGCTCCAGCTCCAGCTCCAGCTCCTGCCGCCGCCTCGCCCTCTCACGGCCCCGCGGTCGCTCCTCCCTCCCGTCTGGCGGCCGAGGGGATCCCCCCGCGGAGGGAGGGAGTGAGGGGGCCGGGCCGGGCGGGGCCGGGCGGGGCGGGGCGGCCGCAGGAGGCCGATCAGCCGCTATAAGAGCGGAAGCGGCGGCGGCAGCTCCGCTCCCTGTGCTCGGCCAGCCAGCCCTGCCCGGCCCATCCCGCCGACATGGCGCTGTCCGCAGACCCCCAGTTCAAGAAGCTGCTGGAGTGGCACAAGGCGAACGCCTCCAAGCTGGTCCTGCGGCAGCTCTTCGAGGCCGATAAGGATCGCTTCCAGAAATTCAGGTGAGGCCCGGGCGGTGCCGCATGCGAGGCCCGGGGCCGGGGAAGGGCCGGTCGGGGCCGGGGAAGGGCCGGTCCCTGGCCGCCCTCGTTCCCCGCCGGGCTGTGCCGCGGGTCCGGGCCCCGCCGGGGTGGGAGCGGCGCGTCCTCCGGCCCCGCTCCGCCCGGGCGGGCAGTGGGGCCCGGGGGCCGGTGCCGCGGCCCCGCCTGCTCTGCCCGGAGCGGTGCCCGGGCGGCCGATGGCGGTGCGGTCCGGGCCGGTGGGCGGGGGGTGTTCCCGCAGCCCCGAGGGGCGGCCGCGCCGCCTGCCCTTGACTCATCCTTGCGGGCGGTACGTGCCGGGCAGCACAGCGCCCGCCGCTCGCACAGCCGCACTCCGCGCCCGCCGCCCGCTTAGTCACGACACGCTCCGCGACACGGCCGCCGGCCCTGCCCGGGCTGCGGGGCAGGGTCAGCCCTCCGCCATCGCTCGGACAGAAGTGCGCTGCGGCGGTGATGGAGGAGGGAGTAACAAGTGGGAGCATCGTGATAACGTTCAGCGCCTTCATCTTGTGAAGTGGCACTCGCCGTGTGCGCCGGGGCCGTGCTGAGCAGGCACGTGTGCGGTCACGTTGTGGCACTAGAGCAGCCATATGAAGTGTAATGCTATGGATGCATCCCAGACTTGAATTTTAAAGTGAGCCTGGGTGATAAAATGACCCGCCGTTCTTGAGTGCTGCGCTAAGACTTGTTGCACGCATCAGGCTTTTCATTAGTGTCCTAAGTGAAGTGATTTTTTTCCCCCCTTTTGGTCTCCTTAGAAAGTTCTTAAATTGTAATTAAACAGTTCATGTGAAGTCCTGCATACCAATATACAAGAGCTAAGATGTCCTTTGCATCGATGGAAAAGGTATGCTAAATTTTTGGAGTATTGGCTTCACCTGGCTCTTCTAACAGTGATGATGTTACAACTTCTCATGTTGTTGAAGAAATTTGTCAGTATTATCCAAATCTACCAACTCTTCACTAATAGAGCTAGTTCTGGTTTCAGTTTTTCCTTTTCTCCAGGGTTTTCTTGGTGAAATGTTCTTTACTGGAGTTATCTATTTCAAATAGCTGCCCAAATCCATGTCCTTTTGTACTTCCCATAAGTAGAGGAAACAGTTGAAGTGTTAAAGGTTTATGTCGTCTCTTGTAATCCTTTCTTGTAATTATTTCAGTCCTGTTTCCTGATAAACCTCCATGTTCTAGACTAGGAGAACTTTCTTATAGCAAAGTACAGTTGCAGAGCTGATGGCCTGTGTTGGACAGGTTTGCTTGTGTACCAATGGCCACTCTGAGCCAGCCCAGCAGGATGAGGGTAGTTAACATCTCTTCAAAACCCAAGTAGCCTGGAGGTTTTGATCCTCTGCAGTTTGCACCTCTCTCCTCATGTGCAGTTAAGCTTTATGAATATATCTGTTAGCTCTGTAGGTATTATCATAAAATCACTGACTGTCTCTCTACCTTTAGAAGGAAAAGAGAAACTTATACCCATGTGAAAGAGCTTCCTGATACTGGTTCTGGAGGAATTTCAGACCGGTGTAAATAATTTTTAATCTGAATATTGTATCTTTGAGCATAGGTATCTATTTAATTTTATTGTAAGAACCCTACACTCACTGATAGCGTCCTGCAGAATTTAGATAGAAGATCCTTTTGTTCTTTTTTCTACCTCACAACTCGTATATCCTATTTTCCTGGTTAGGAGTGTAGTCACACCTGTAAGATACATCTTTGGCTTTCTTTGCTACCCAAGGTGGTAAGGTATGCTCTGGTAGGAACAGGGGGTCTTAACAACGTGGGTTGTTCACTGGAAACTACTAGTTTTGAAGGGGTTAGAAGTGATATGATGCAGCCATCATAAAACTCAGCAGGTAGTAGAGACCTGGGTGCTGATTAAGGTAGTGCTGATGCAAATAACTATTGCAAGGTATAAAGGAATTACATTGGAATTGCAATCCTGTTGGTTGGCTTGTCCGTTATGAAGGAGCCTCCAATCTAAATGGAAAACGTGGTGGGAGATAGAATCCCCGAGGTGCTGCAGGTGAGCTGCTGCTGAAGGGCTGCAGCACTGCGGGGTGGCCGTGGCTTACGTGCCAGGGCTCGTGTCCCCCCTGGGCAGCACTGCCCTGAGCTGCTGCAGTGCAGAGGGCACAGTTGGGCAGAGAACACGGCTGAGCTGCTCTTGACATAAAGGGTGGATCCCTTGGTGTAAGGGCTTAGCAGGGGATTGCATTGGGGGCTGTGTGTTCCACCTGCTGCGTGGGAAGCTCAGTCTGGTGGCCGTTGCTTTGTTTTTGCAGGAAATGTCTTGGGTGGCACCTTTCTGCACTTGCTTCAAACGAGCAGTGACTTGAATCCAGCCACAACTTCATGGGATGTTTTGCCTTCTAGGTCTAGTGAGATTGAGTATTTTTTTTTTTAATTCATACAAGTAAAATAATGAGTTGTAGATGTAAGATATGTCAGGTAAACAAATGTAAAATGTTGATCTTTTCTTTGGGGAGTAGAACACTGGGAGAGACTATCATCTACAGTTAATTACAGAAGGAGAATTTTAGGAGTTCTACTTCTCTAAACAGAAGAAATGTTATTATACTAATGGCCTTGCTGTATCATTAGTGAAATGTGTTCAAGTCTGAGATGAGTCTGTAAATAAATTGCATCAGATTTTGAAGACTCGTTCTTATTTTTCCTCTGTACTGTATCAATGAATGGCAGTTTTGGCAGGTGAGAAATCACAGTCCTTCCTATAGCCAGCCATATTCCAGGTATCCTTGTGCTGGATGGTCTGGATTTCAGGATTACTGTTTGCAGCCCACTGAAGAGAAGGTGATTAACAGCACTGATACTAGTTTTCCCTGCTTGCCTGTGTTCTTGCTTATAAAAGAAACACGGCTCTAAGACTGTGCTTGAAGAGACCTTCCTTCCCTTAGTTAGTGCCTCCTGTATTTGAAGAGCAAAAAAGATGTTACTTTGCTTTTCCTGAAGTTAATGAAACCACCAAAATGTTTAGGCCTTGCTGTAATTCCTGTAACTCAGTTCAGCTCCATCCTTCCTCTGCAGAGTCTTGCCTGCTCTGTCACGTTATGTATGCTTGGAATAACAACTGTGCCATGGCTTGTCACTGGGAAGGCTCTTTAATGGTGACTAAAATAACAGTGCATGTTTCTGTGCTCAGGTATTGAGAAAGAAAAAGCAGGGGAGACAATGACCAAGGCAGAAACACTGAGACTCGAGATGGCTGCAGTCTCCTGTGGGGAGTGTGTGAGCAACAGGGAGAGCAAGATATGCTTTTATAGAAGGCTGAGTTAGTGACTGAACTCAGTTCCTCAGTTAGAATAAATGTACATATTTGGTTGGAAAATAGTGCAAAGCAGAAATGGGTAAAAACCCAGTGTTGTAAAGGACTAGAGGAACTGTAGAACTCACACAGGCACAAGGATACAAATACAAACAGGCTCACTTGGTTTCTACTGGACTGCCATTTCTGTGTTTCATTTCAGTTATGATATATAGATTTATATATATTTATGTGCTTGTATTCTAAACTTTTAGGCTGTAGCTTGCAGATGATTAATCGAGTAATTTGGAGACTTCCACTGGGTCAGTGAGGACTGTGAGACTAAACCATGTGCAAATGGGGTTTAATTCTGCACAGTAGTTGACAGAATGTTTCTGTACATTAAGTTGTATAGATTTTTAAATTAGGCTGTCTCAAGTCTGTATGAAAGAATGACTGACTATTTTTAAAAGGATGTGTAGGAAGACAGGTTAATTTTTCAGCAGCAGAAGATAGTGATAAGCTCCTTACTGATGATACATTAGGAAAAAGCTAATTATTGCTGGGGAATGCTGGTGGCTCAGTGAGAACAGAATGTGATTGTCCAGCTACACATCAAATAGACTTCATTGTATGTGGATTTTCACAAGCAGAAAGTGGACACTAATTCAGCGTGTTGAAAAACGTGGTCTTCAATAAAAAGAACACACTGGTAAGTCATTTTTTGAAACTTGTTGGGCAGATTGGCCACTTACATCATCTTTACTAACTCAGTGTAATTAGGGTTCCCGTTGTTGTGTAATATGTAGAGGAGCCCTGTTCAGGAAGGTGCAATTAAACAGCCTGTTGGTTTTGACAGCTTGACTCTGAACACTGACCATGGGGATATCTTACTGGATTACTCCAAGAACCTCGTTACAGAAGACGTGATGAAAATGCTGGTGGAGCTGGTAACTATTTAAATGTTGCATTAATAAACCAAATAGCTTTTTAGAAAAGTGAAGTTTTGCCTGCAGCTCACTGTTCTTGCATTGCTTACGTTCATTAGCTCTGGCTCTGAGGGACTGTGAAAGTTAAAAGGCATCTGTGTACAAATCTTGGTGCTGTTCAGATTCTTGCATTGTCACCTAGCCCCAAGCTACAAGGCCATTTTTCAATGTGCAGAGCTGTTCCTTGTGCTCTCTGAACAGATGTTTGTCAGTATAAATTCCAGCTGGCATATAGCTCTGTTATTGAGGTCTGCAGTAAAAGAGGAGATTCCTATAAAATTGCAAGAGGCGGCCATGGCTTCTATACCTGCCATTGAAACAATATTTCATATGTCATGCAGTCCTACTTTTGAGATTCATTTGCAGTTGGATCTATTTTAAGAAAGAAGTTTGTATCACTAATTTCAATTTAGTAGGGTGTCCACATTACAACCCTTCCTTCTTTAAGTATTGGTTCAGCCAAAGGCTTAGATATATAGGACTCAGATTTTTAAGAAGGGAAGAATTAGCAAAGTAGCCATAGCAAAATTACTGTTGCTGCCCTTCAGTTTAAAAAAAATAAACTCTCAGCTGGTGCAAATAATCACTAATGAATCCTGTGGCAGCGTGACAACATGGAACTGAGAAATTAATATGAATTCATTGCATCGTGGTCTTTCAGCACATGTTACTCTGTAACCTCTTGAGGAGACAAACAGCATAAAAAATACTTGCTTTAAAATGGGAGAATCAGTTCTTTTATCTAGATTCTAGCGGGTCTTTTAATCTAATGTACTTTTTGTTTTACTGTCTTGTGTTAAATGTTCATAGTCTTTGATGTAGCAGGACTAGTAGTGCATGTTGACTTCCTGCTATTTTTAAGAGGAATCTGTACTTGCATTTCTCAGGCCAAGTCAAGGGGTGTGGAAGGTGCCAGAGAGCGCATGTTCAGCGGGGAGAAGATCAACTTCACTGAGGTAAAGCTATTTCTGTCCGTGGCTCTTTGCCCTCTAGTTGTGCCTGTGTATTATGGGTCTTCATGCATCTGTGTGAGCAAAGTCTTGAAAAAAACTTACTTTAATTGCTCCTTCGAAATGCTGAGTGGCTGTAATGTTTGCTGCACTACTTACGGGAGAAATCTTTACAGCTCTTACTAAAAAACAGAAGAAAATGTGTGTGAATAATGCTACTCAGTCCTTCAATACATACCTTAAATTTTTAGAGATTTTGGTGGTATTTTTTTTCTTCTCTTCCCTCTTTTGTAGAGAGGAAGATGAGTTAGATCTTGCAAAGGGCATGGAGCAGAGTATTGCATTCCAGGTATCCCTTACATGCTTTTGCCTAATGTCAGTGTTCATAAAGCTCAGTAAAGGGCCTACAGGGTGTGGGTGAGGATTGTGTAAGACTCTGCTTTGGGCTGTGGTGCTGCTTGGCTTTGGGTACGTTTAACAGTCAAGACTATAAACAATCTTGGGAAATTTAGCCATTGTGTTTCAGTAAGAGGATGAGTACCTTCCTCTTTTTGGAGGCCTGAAGGTTGTAGTTGTGGTTAAATCTTCACTGAAACATACAGAAAGCCAACTGTACTTTTTTTCTAATATAAAAAATAGGATGAAAACTAGAAACTCAACAGTATGGTGGGTTTTATTAATCTACCTTAAAAAATTAAAGGCTATTTAGTATGTTTGAGGCAAACTCACAGAAATCAGTATTTCCTTTGACTTGACTATTAACTGCTTTAGCTGTTGCACAAGCTGTTTGCTTAAAGTAACTCAGCAGTTGGACATTGTATTGTTAGTAAATGATTCATGTTTGTTAAAAGACACAGAAACAGATAAAGTTTCACTGGAGAAATGGTTCCTCTTCCTTCTGTATTAATGCCTTCAATTTACAGGTGTAACTAATGAAAAAAGTGGGAAAAGGAAGTAGGGAAAGAGGGTGAGAAATGTTAAATCTCTCAGGAGGTTTTTCTCAGATATTGCCCTTTGCCAGCCTCGTGTAACACAAATTATGACAGGGTTAGCCCAGCTCTGACTGTGCATTATGGAGTTCTTGTCATTGGCTATGTGAGAGCAGCTGAAATCTGCTCAGAAGGATATGATTTTCCCAGAAAGCACTTAAACACAGTAGTAAACTGTTGCATTTGGTTTCTGCTGCTGCCTCCCTTTCTGCTGCTGTCTTGATAGCACTTAATGTATCAACTTCCTGCATAATGAGTCTAGTAACTTCTGTTTTCTTATCAGGGTGTTTCTTTCCAAGTCAGAAGTTGACTTAGGTTTGAATTTCTTTCTGTTTATATAGAAAATCCAGTCAGGTTGGTTTGGCTCTGTAATAGGATTATGGACAATGTGAAATTGTGGTGAGACACTAAACAGCATCTGTCAAACAGTGGGACCAAACCAAAAGCAATAAGATATAAGGGAGCTACTTAATGGCAAGAACTGACTTGTCCACTACTCTTGATCTGATTTAGAACATTTTTTAGATTTTTGTCTTAAGTATTTCAGACTTGTCTGTGTTTGGTGCTGCAGGCATTGGCTGTATGGTGTGTGCTGATGTGGAAGTTCTTTATAGTGCACCCAAGTGTGGCATTGCCAGGTGTTTGTCCCAGATGAGTTAAAACTTGCTGTTTGATATGGCACAAAGGAAGTGCTTTACAAGGTCACTTATCTGACCACTCGTCATGGGGACAGTCTTCACAGCCTGCATGATATTTGGGAAACACTTTGCTTAGCAGTAGATATCAGGTCAAATCTGACTCCTCTGAGTTAAGACAAAGCATCCTTCAAGCCTGGTAGTGAGCAGTATTTACCAAATACCATTGCATGGCTGAGTGCTGCAAAAAAATTGCCTCTGTTCACCCCAAATTTGAGTGGGTACACTTTAATTAGCAAGTGAAAGAGGCTTTTCGTATTGCAAGTCAATAACCACAAACTCAATGATTTTTGAGTTAGCATTTGGTATTTAAATCATAGCTTGGCAGTTCATATTGTCTGTGTTGTCTTTGTCTTACAATGCCTCTCATTGTAGTGAGGAACAATGAGGTAGAGCAGACTAATTTTTTAATTTGTTCATTAGTATTGACTAACTCCTTCATTCTGGATTAAAGCTGTTAAGCTCTTCAACAGGCAAACCACAGGCCTGGTTTCAGTGCTTTGACTTGTGTGCAACTGTGGAGAATTAACATAATACAGTGCATGCTAAGGTTTTTTTTTCTCATAACACAACTACCACCTACTTATCTGGTGTGCAGATATTTAGGCAACATTTACTTGTGGGCAGTGGATAGGTTAATGTGGCTATTGTATCCTTCTTTGTCAAATGTTTAAATTATTTGTCCTTTCCTATGTGAAATGGATTACTCAGGATAATTGAGAAAGTGCCAGAGAGAATAACTTTGGCTGCTTGTTATAATAGATTTTTTTAGTATTGTCATCATTAAGAAGCAATTTCATTCTTGTCCATCTTAAGCATGCCAAAATAAAGATCACTGAGTACTGACTATTGCTGAATTCTGAACCTCAATTTCTAAATGCTTTAGGGGATTTTGAGGTTTTGTTTTTTCCAAGTAAACTATTGCTTTGCATATTCTGTGCTGTTGTGAGCCCTGTGCACTGACTGTGTGAAGTGAGAGGGTGATTTGGGTAGCTGGTGATGTGTGTATGTACACACACTGAAAGCACTGCCCTACTAATCCCGGTTAATCTAAAGGATTTGGAAGTCTTGGAGATCATACTGCCCTCTGGATGAGGCAGCTGAGGCCTCTGGGTAGAACTTGGAAACAGCTTCATCTTGTTTTCCCTTGTTTCAGAACCGAGCTGTGCTTCACATTGCTCTGAGGAATCGCTCCAACAGGCCAATACTTGTGGATGGGAAGGATGTTGTTCCAGAAGTAAACAAAGTGTTGGACAAGATGAAACACTTCTGCCAGGTATGAAGTACCACCATGGCTTATTTGTCATCTTTGTTCCATATCCAGGTTCTTACAGGTGTGTTGTGAAGCACTGACTGTAGACTGGTTCACATGAGTTGTTGGCCTCTTGTTTGAGGTTTACAATAGTTCTGGCTCAGGAGTGGAGTTGGAGCTGTTTTTATTGATTTACTCTTCTCTCTCTGTTCCCAGCTCATTTTTTCTTTAATGGGCTTTCTAGATCTTGCTCTTTCAGCAGTAATCTTGTGTTTACTTTGGAAGTCTTGTAAATCATTAAGTGCCATTCAAATGTCTCTTTATTTTTTGCTAATTTTTCAACTACTTGACTTCAAGTAGAAACTGCCTCTTAACATTTGTGTAAGATCAGGAGAGAGGTAGAGGCTCCCAGCTCAGTTGCAATTTGATTGTACTCTATTTACATAGTTTCTTAAAGATCTTCTGGTTTTAGGTCCAATTCCTTTGTGATTCTATTTTGTTTGCAGTAGAAGCTCCCTGAATAGTTTAAATGTATTTTAAACATGGCTGGAGGACCTGGACCTGCTTGGTTGCTGTTGTGGGTCTTACCCAGGTGGTAGTGACCAACCTTTAACCTATGCAAAATGAGCCTGGATTATGTCCAGTTCCTAAACCACAATAACTGCCACTAATTGGTCTGAATTTGGTGGTTTCTTCAAATACTGAGAGGATTGAATGGCTGTAGAAATTCACTGATTTCTGCCCCTGTAGAGCTTTTAGCTGGTTGAGGTTTTGGTAGTGCAAAACAAGAGTTTTCCCTGGTGCCACCCTCTTGATTGCTCGATGGTGTCAGTCACCACAGCCTGTGAATATCACTTTCCATGCAGGAGTATCTTCTCTGCAAAATAAAAACCACAATAGGCAGTTTACTTGAAAAGATTAACAAAGATGCTTGTTTCAGTTGACTGACTTAGCAGGTGGGGTTTTAAGACTGTGGCAACATCATCTACAGGGTACAGGACTGTGTATATTAAAAATGGTTTTTCTGTTTGGAAAAATGAAAAGCTTAAACATCTGTAGGGAAGAAGAGCAACTCTCAGCATAACTAAGTGCTTTGTAGAAAAATTGCTTTAGAATTGGGGAGTTTACTTAGAAGGATTTATTATGCTAGAAAGATTACTTCTGTGTTTGGAAAAAATTTAATGCAGAGGTGATGGATGGGCAAAATTCAGTGCAGAGTTTGCTACTTAATGGTTGTAATTTTGTTTTAGAACTCTCAGTGAATCTTAAAGAACAAGAATAGAGCAGAAACTTGTACTGTGTGCTGTGAAGGTGCAGCCCAGAAATAAATCCTACTGCAAAGCACACATGCAGTAGAAAAGCTTTTTGAATGTTTGATTTGCCAGTAAATCTCTATTTCAGTGGTTTTATTAATATTGGTGTCTTCCAGTTTAGTTAGTAAAGTTGATTCCAATCAAAGACACTTAAAGAACTGCTTCAGGTTCAAATCTTTGTTGCAAATAGTGTAATTCCCAAGATCTTTTCATTTTTATCTATATTTCTCTTGCCTTTGCCAACACTAAATGCTACAGCAGTCCACCCAGGAGGAGAGTTCTATCTTGCAGTGTGTTTTTAAATGTGTATTAGACTTGCAGCACTTAGTGAAGTGTAATCTCAGACAGAAGCAAATGTCTGCCTAAGAAGATAGCTCTGAGTGGAGGCCTGAAGGTCCAGAAGCCTGAAAGTTGTCTTGGGAGACTTCCTACAGCAGTGCCTGCAAACACAGCCTATTGCCAGGGTTAGAATCACTGGCTTTAGTGTGCGTGTAACATCTCATTGCAATGTTTCCTGCCCCAGAGAGTCCGCAGTGGGGAATGGAAAGGCTACTCTGGGAAGACAATCACTGACGTGGTCAACGTTGGCATCGGTGGCTCTGACTTGGTAAGCTCCTGACTTCTGTGCCCCTGCACGTCTTTGTGTGGGTATGTGCCTACAGTGACAATAAAATCTGACTATGGCTTCTGTCCAGGGTCCTCTGATGGTAACTGAAGCCCTGAAACCCTATTCCAAGGGAGGCCCTCGTGTCTGGTTTGTATCCAACATTGATGGGACTCATATAGCCAAAACCCTGGCTGAGCTCAAACCAGACACCACTCTCTTCATCATTGCATCAAAGGTATGTCTGATACAAGCACTGGGCTGTGACTTGCTCTACCTGTGAAGAATTCAGTCAGAACAGAAGTCTGTCCACAGGGAGATCTAGATCAGGGACTTCTAACAGGGATTATTTCTAAATGGGCCTGTTGGGATTCATTCTAAATTTGCAGTCCAGGCTTACGTTGCCACTGAAATACTTGGGGATTCATAAATCAAGAGCTGAAAATTACTTAACCTAAACCAGATACATGAACAATTTCAGGTTGTCTGGGGTGTATTTCTCAATCAATGCAAGTTTAAGTTTTATTCACAACAGTTTGTTTGTGCTTCTCTGTGGGTGGAGTGTAGGATCCTATGTAGTTATTTCTTTGAAATTCCAGATCTTGTCTCATTCCTAAAGGTCCTGTATGTTAAGTGTTCTGACTTTTTGCATTAGTGAATTGCATGTAGTTTAAGACTCTCCATTTTGTTTTAGGATAGTAACAAAATACCTTCACCTAAATCACTTAAATGCCAAGTTCCTTGAGCACTATAAATACTAAGCTGCTTTACTTAGAAAGTACCAGCAGACTGTCTTTACCTCTTTAAGGTGACACTTATTTCTGATTACAGACTGAATAGCTGCCTTTAAGTCTTGCCTTGCTAATAACTGACTCTAACCATAATTGGCAGTTCCATCTTCCTCTGAGGAATGGTTCTGTCTGAGCAGAGGGAAGGGATGGAGGCAAACTCTGGAGTTATGTAACTTGGGTTGCCTTCATTTGTAAAGCACAGTAGAACCTTTCTGCTGTTGAAGACAATCTGCAGCAAATGAACATGTGCAGTGCTGGCCTTGGTGCTCATTATCTAATCTTGGCAATGCTGCAGCTGAGCAACAACTTATGGAATAACAAGGAAACTGCACAAAGTAATACTAATGGTTACTTGCAATAATTGAGTCCAGGGATCACGGTTCAAAGGCTTAGAAAACTGCCAGATTGAAAGAGTAACACTTCAGTTTCTGTTTGCCAGACTGTAGTTAGATAATTGGATACATTTGGAAGAGGATGAATGGCATTTTTTTTCCATAACAGGCTTGTGTTTCATAATGAAATATTTCTGGAGATGGATGAGAGTAGGTTGAATCTAGTGTTCACCCTTAAAGCTAAATTTTGATGGCTGAGTAAATCAGAATGGTTGTAGATATTTGCAAAACTGCATGACTGAACTTCTGTGCACACTTCATGAAGCAGGAAAATGTTTTCCTCTAATCAGCAAAACAAAGTTATGGATAGAATCTTAGCAGAAATGAGTGTTCCTCCATGAAAAAGTAGGAATTGAAGACAAGAGGACAGTCCAACTGGGTTATCCCATTTTGATGCTTAATTAGTTCCTTTTTAGTTGAGTGGTAAAAGTTTGTTTTTAGTAAAAGACTAAAGTAGAAAACTTAGTCTCAAAGTTTTGCAGAACAGTTAGAGGGGTGGGAAGGTAGGAAATCGGGAATAGTTGTTCCAGTTCCAGATACATGCTAGTTTAAAACTAGGTGGGTAAATCTAGCAGCACTAGTGTTCACTGGATTAAAGAGTTTGCTTTTTTGTGCAGTCTGGCAGCAGCTGTGTGTTAGCACGTCTGGCTCTGGTTGTCTGGAACATCTGCTGCTTTAGCAACCTCAAGTTGTTTGTTTTAAGAAGTGTTTTACTCATCTCCTTGTTTTTGCTGTGCAGACTTTCACCACCCAAGAGACCATCACCAATGCAGAGACAGCCAAAGAGTGGTTCCTGCGAGCTGCTAACGATGTAAGTGGGGCTGTTTGGGGGCACCTGACAATGCAGCAGCTTTGGGTTGTGTGGCTCCTCCCTGCTCCTTCTGTGTGCTTTGGAGCAGAGCCAGTGACTGCCCAAACATAAGCTCAGCAAATGCTGTACTTAGATCACTTCAGGGCTTTGTTGGTGACACAGTGTTTGTCCAATCAAAGTGATAAACTCACTAGTTTTTCATTATAAATGGTTGTCATGCATTGTTCCCCCAAATCCTCCCTGCTAAGTAATAGAGTGCAGTGTTTGCCTTGGAGCTGGCCAGTACTGTGGTACAACTACTAATATATGAAAATCCAGGAATACAGTGTCTGTGGCATTACCTTTTCATTCCTGGCAAATCCTTGAAAACTAGAAATGAAGCTATGGTTGGAGTGATACTCTGACATTTCTGTGGCAGATGGCTGTGCTATGAATAGAAACCTTGTATTTGGCTCATGCTCTCCTATTTCTAACTCTTACAAGGAAAAAAGCAGATACTGCCTCTTCAGGTAATTAAGATGGTCTTTAACCTGTTCAGTCAGGGTAGCTGTACTTAGTTTGAAAGCTGGGCTTTGAAATTCCTCATTGCACTACTGTTGCAAACAACTTTGCTCACCAGAACTGAAGGACCAAAGTCTAAATCTGGAGCTTGAGGTTTATCAGTAGTTCCAGTTGATCGTTTGACCCTGGCTGGAAGGGTTGTGCCTGTGCAGCCAACTCCATGTGCTGTGAAGTGCTGGTGGTGGTGTCCAGCTGATAACTGCTCTGAGGGCACTGGTGTGCTGCTCTCCAGAGGGACTGATGGGAATGGGATCTTTGGGCATGCTGCCAAATCCCACAGTCAATGTGAATTACGTGATTTCAAGTTTGTAACACAAAAAAACCTGGTGATAATCAACAGTATTCTGTGTAAATGGTAGCAGAACAGCTTTATAACCAGAAATTAAAATAATTAGTATTTTAGATCTAACTATATTTTTATCTTTATTAAGCCTTCAGCTGTGGCCAAGCATTTTGTTGCCTTGTCTACCAATGCTGTAAGTATAACCAGTCAAGTTTATTTTTTCTATGTACCTTTGAGATGGCCTCACTTGATAATCTAGTAAGGAAGGCTATCTTTTAAGATACTTGAATACCAAATTTTAGCATTCCTCTTGAGAGGAAGCCTTTTCTCTACTGAAAGTAACTGAAACACTTCTAGAAATTGAACTTCCATTATGGAATGAATGTGTGCTTTTTCTGCTAGAGTTTTAAATCTGAAATCAAGAGCTTTTATACTTGAAATGACTTGTTATTAATGAGTGTTACCTGTAATTGCTTCAGTATGTGTGACTGCAGTTATGTAAACAAATATTAGTCTAAACTCCAAGCGAGGGCTGAAGTGGCACAGGTAATTTGAATAGTGCTCCTGATGAACATGATGTACCCTGATGTGGTGTTCTCTGCAAATGTATGAAGTGGAGAGACCAATTAAGGAAGAACTGTGCCATCATTGGCAGCCTGTCAGGTGCTGTGATGGGAAATTCATTTCTTCCATTAGGGTTCTGTTAGTTGTAAAGTGA
This sequence comes from Lepidothrix coronata, assembly GCF_001604755.1. NCBI lineage: Eukaryota > Metazoa > Chordata > Aves > Passeriformes > Pipridae > Lepidothrix > Lepidothrix coronata. The sequence continues at coordinate 178,575 of NW_016690312.1, read as the reverse complement.
ATGTCAGTCCAACTCTGAACTATATGGCCACTTATATTCATCAGAAAATGAATGTATGTCATTGATTTTTAATAGTGAATAATGATAGATATCTCTGGAAATGAAGATATATTTTTGTGATGGATGCTATGCACTTTTTAAAATAGAGGATGTAGTTGTGGAATTATGTATTTCATAGGTACCCAACTTGTGTTTGCTTGCTGCATATAAAGCTTTTTAATACTGTTGGTTTTACTTACGGTGTTCTTACGTGCTTTTTTGGCTTTTTTGTTTTAGCCTAAAGTTAAAGACTTTGGAATTGACCCAGAGAACATGTTTGAGTTTTGGGATGTAAGTAAATGTCTAATGTTATGTGATAGATGTTAACTGTTAGCATTTTCTGAAGCAGGTAAAGTGATTCCAACTAGATGTCTGGAAACTGCCAAAGCACCTAAATTATAGTAGTTGTATTCAGTGCACTGAAACACCTGAAAACTCTTAACGAAAGGCAAATTGGGAATGTGTCAGGCAAGCAAAACTCTTGGCCATGACGTTAAAATCCTGCGGTCAGAGGTCTGCAGAGGAGCCTTCTGTGTTCTTGGCTGTCCAGTCAGCTGTGGAGTAACAGGAGCTCCAAGTCTTGGCTTATTCCTCCATGCAAGCAGTTATTATAAGCTGTGACATTTGACTGTTGGTGTGTGCAGTGTATAAGCTAGGGCTATAAAGGTCAGACATCAGAAATGGGAGCCTACTTTGGTATTTTGTAGCAGATGCATCTTGAAAGTATACTGCCCTTAGTCTTGTCATTATACTTAGAAACAAGTTGGTTTTCCTGACAAAGTAGGTTTCAAAGGTGCTGTCTGGAAGTGTCCTAGAATGTTACCTTTCCCCAGCTAGGCTCAGAGTCCTGCTGAAGCAGGCTTTACCTAGAGAAGGGTGATATTATGAAAGCAGTTAATATAAGCTGCAAACTTAGGATTTGGATGTGAACCAGAATCAAGGGATCTGGCTCAACACATATGATATAAACTGGACAGTAGGATAACTTCAGACTTTCAAAAAATGCATACCCAAGGGTAACCTTAGGGGGCTACCCTGAGGTGCAGGTTCCCTTGACTGTGCCATAGAACGTGTAGTCAACTGTAACCAGAAAGAATATTGATTTTTGCTGATGTCTAAACACATGCTGCTGTTTTGTAATAGTTTGAATAAGTTTGAATGTCAAAGCTTTGCACTTGTCCATCTAAACCAATCTCTTGTTTGCAGTGGGTTGGTGGCCGCTACTCTCTGTGGTCTGCCATTGGTCTCTCCATCGCCCTGCATATTGGTAGGTACTCCTGGGAGCTCACCCTGCCAAGAATTAGTCTGTTTGCTTCAGGAATATAACTGTGGAATGCTTTAATAATAGTGGATTGTGGATCAGGTTTGGGGTGAATATTATTTACCCAGCCTACTCTGAGTAGTTGGATATTTGTGCTAAAAAAGTCTGTAATGCAATGGAAATGTCAGTATTTTAGTACTGCAAATGCAGCTTTGGAAAGCACCCATATTTGGGTACAAATAATCAAGTAGCGTCTCTTTAGTCACTTGCATAGCCCAAAGTGACTGATTGGTGTAAAGCCCTGTCAGTGGTGAAAACCAGACCTTGCAACTGCCATTCCTAAGCTTGGAGTGGGGTGTTTAGTACCTGTGAATATACACCCACTAAACACCAAAATCCTGTGTCTCCAGTTCTGCATATGAGCTGTGTTCAGTATTGTTAACTATCTCCTCCTCCCACTAATTCCTTGTGTTCCAGTACTTGCTCATCCTGGCTATAGAGCCTGGTGATTACATTTGTTCCCTCATCACTGCTTTCAAATATTTAAAGCCTGAAACTATAATGTCATTTGTTTTTCTAAAAAAAAGCTAGAATTCCCTTTGACTGGGGTTAAAAGAATAACAGTGGGTTTGGTGGTTTTGGAATTATATGAATAGGAGTTGTCATGTGTAGAAAAACTTATGATAAGAGCAAAATAAACCAGTCAGGCACTGACTGTTTTGTCTGCAATAACTGTTCATTGCTGCTGTCAGACAGATTTGGTGCTGACTGCTGACATGCTGGTCTATCTGCACTTCTTCCTTAGACCCTTCATCTCCCACAGCTGCCTTCTGACCATAGGTAGAGCTGCTGCTTTGATTGCCAAACACTTCACGTAATTCCTACAAAAGAATCAGGATTTCTGTCTTTGCAGGAAAGGAAGCTAAAGTTAGTTAAACTATTCCTGAATGAAAGCAAATAGAGGTTTAAATACCCTAATTATAAAGCAAAGAAAACTCAGGTGAATTGTTGAAAGAACAGGGAAGGGAAGGGGGGAGCCTTTTTCTTTGACAATCTTATTAGAGCTGTTTCTCCTCAGACTGACATGCAAATCCCTGTTTTGAAATACCAGCCTTGCCCTGTTTTCTTGGGGGATATCTGTCCCACTGAGGCTGTGAAGTGACTAAATGTTCAAACTTGATGAAAACTATATAGCCTTAAAGCAGGCTCTGTATTAAATGCCTCTGTTTTCCTTCTAGTTGTTCATTCTGTCTGAATGGGGATTTTAGGCAAAGGTTTTTTGAATTATGTTTCATGAAGTTGGACTTCCTCTGAAGTTCAGGCTTAAAGCATAAGTAAATGCCTGGCTTAGGGAATGCAAATGTCAGGAGAAGTCAAAGTACCCTTTAAATTAAGTACAAAAAGTACAGCGATTAGTAGTTGGGAGTCTTGCTGCATACAGGGAATCAAAACTGTTTTACAATTGTCTCTATAAGAAAAATCAAGTTTGAGTTGTAATAGTAAATACAAACTGACTCTTTTCATTGTTAGGTTTTGACAACTTTGAGAATCTGCTTGCAGGAGCCCACTGGATGGTGAGTGTGGAATCCCTGTTCCAGATTTGTTCCTCTTTAAGAGTTGTTAGGAAGGTAACTGAGGGCAGGGTGGTTTCTAAGGTTCAACTCCTTAGGTCCTCTCAGTGCTCCTAAAACAGCAGTGCTTGAGAAGCTGTCCCTGAATGAAAGCAACAATCAAAACAATATAAGAGTTGGGAGGGGCGACAATTGCTTTGTCAGAAGTGTTAGTTTTCCCTTGTGTCCTGCAGGATAATCACTTCCACACTGCCCCCCTGGAGAAGAACGCGCCTGTTCTGTTGGCCATGCTGGGGGTGTGGTACATCAACTGCTACGGCTGCGAGACCCACGCCCTGCTGCCCTACGACCAGTACATGCACCGCTTCGCTGCCTACTTCCAGCAGGTGGGAGTGCTCCAGAGGAACACGGGGACAAGCCTCTGTCCTGGCTCTAGGACCTGACTGCATGTGCTGGTTAAAACTGCAGTCCCTTAAATTCATGTACTCAATGGCCTGAAGAGACTGATGCCAAGATTGATTTTGATATCAGCTTATTCGCTCGGTTACTTTAAAGACGTTTTCCACATACCTCCATTGCCTTGGTGTCCATAAATTAAGCAACTGTATCCCTGATACTTGGAAAATTTCTCTAGTGAAGCGGTGTTCCTTATAGCTGAAGTATGTGTGGAAACTTGCTCTGCTTCTGAGTGATACCAGCCTTCCTTTCTTTTAGGGTGACATGGAGTCTAATGGCAAGTACATCACCAAGAAGGGCTCTCGTGTGGACTACAACACTGGCCCCATAGTGTGGGGGGAGCCTGGCACCAATGGGCAGCATGCTTTTTACCAGCTCATCCACCAAGGTAAGCTGACACCAGGCAGTGCTGCATCCTGGAATTCAATTCTGAATGGCTGCAAAGCTGCAGGAGTCTGCAGAGTCAGCACTGGTTTGGAGGTTGGCTCTTACCTAACCTAGCCTTGCAGTGCTGTGGGGCTCCTAATTAGTGGCTTTTGGAGGCTACAAGATGCAGGTTTTACCTACAATAAGGAGGGTCAAATAAAGCTGAAACTACTGAGCTGTGTTGTTACTTTCCCCTGATGTTAATAATAAAAAAGCTCTTTTATAGAACTTTTAGAAGTGACTGAATCTGCCAGTAACTCTGTAAATGGGGTGAGAATTGAAGATTTTTCTAGGACTTTCCTGTTGCAGGGTTATTAACCTGGCTTTTCTTACAGGAACTCGCATGATTCCCTGTGATTTTCTGATCCCAGTCCAGACTCAGCACCCCATCAGGAATGGCTTGCATCACAAGGTAAGTTCTTTGTCAGGGCACCCATATTTCTTATGGCTGAAGGGATTGAGGCTTATTTGGTATTGCAGTGTGCAATATTTCTAAATGTCCCTTTTAAACTCTCCACGTGGGCTCTGTCAACATTCACAATAGATTTGAAAATATCTAAATCATAATTGCATGTGATCTGTAATAGGTAATACAGTGGTGTGTTTGTTCTTGAAGAAATTACAGCCACAGTTCTTGAGGCAGCTCAGTGGTGTGTCCTGTGGGCCAACTGAAGCTGGAAAGAGTTGAGCAATTAAGTATTTGGAGGGAAAATTCTTTGTAGGAGTTGCAAGGAGTGTAATTCTTGCCGAGTAGGAGGAAGTAAACTCAGACGTGATGTGACAGCATCTCTGAGGAAGTTTTCAAGTCTTAAACTCTACTAGGATAAAAATTCATCAGTGTAATAGCATGGCTGGGGTCGTGGCTTCTACAAAGATGTTTTTAACCTGTAAAATTTTTAGTTTAATGTATTGTCTAACTAAGGATTTCCACTGAACTAAGGATTTTATTGAACTTCCATAGGTGGAAACACGTCCAGGTCTACCACTTAATACATACTTCAAAAAAAGCATGTTTCCTCACTAAATCTTAGTCTCATCATGATTTCAGATTACACAATTGGAATGGCACTTGTAATAGTAATTTTTGGTCAAGTAACACCTAGTACAGTGGAAGTTTGAGTATGACTTTGCAAAGGAAGGGGAGTAAAGGTTTCATTTGTCTGTAGATACAGTAAGAGTTTATCTTTGGTGTAAACACACGTGAATTTGCAGGCTAACATTAGAGAGGGAATAGGAAACTAGAAACTTGTACTGCCTTGGTAGGGATTGGTATGTGAGATGCTGTGGGGATTTTCCTGCCTACAGATGAGTAAGTGCATCTTAGTTGGTTAGCTGTGACTAATCTTTGCACCTGGATTTCCAGAACATGGAATAAAAGCATAGACTATCCTGGGTGAAAGGGCTGGGTGAGGTCCTGGCTCCTCTGTTCTCGGTGGGAGATTCGCTGCCGGTTTTGGCAGGGGCAGGATTCTGCAAAGCTTGTCCTGGTTGTCTTTGGATGCCCTTTAAAACAGTAATTAAGTCTCCTGGCACTCTGAAGTAAAAAGCAATAGTGGGCATCATGCAGCTAAAACTGCTACAGTGTTAACAACAAGACTTGTAAGTCCAGACTGGGTCTTGGTGTGGATTGGAGCACCAGGTACCACTACTCCAGCTGAGGGAATGGAAACCTGAGCTGTGTTTGTGTGCACCTGCTAGATCCTGCTGGCCAACTTCCTCGCTCAGACGGAGGCCTTGATGAAAGGGAAGACTGCGGAGGAGGCTCGGAAGGAGCTGCAGGGGGCCGGGCTGAGCGGGGAGGCTCTGGAGAAGCTCCTACCCCACAAGGTACCTGGGCCCTGGCCCGTGGGGGCACTGCAGCAGCCAGCAGGGGTGGCACAGGGGGCACCTCGGCAGGGCACTCAGAGCAGGTATAAGGAGCACTTGTGCTAAAGCTCCCTGTTCTGGAGCCTTTGGGGGCATTTCAGGAGGGATGAGCCATCTCAGCACTGCCCCTGGGTTATTGCCTTGTTTTACTTCTTGTAGCCCACAGCAGCCAGCAGTGCTGCTCAGAGAGAAGTTTGCTGTTGAGTTTGTAATAATAACACATGGAAGTGATACAATTTTCTGGCTGAAGGTGGTAGTCCTCAGAGCTTTCAGGACTTTGGGTTTACTGCTAATGCAAATAGTTCACTGAGGACTGGGAGAAAAATATAAGTGATATAAGTTTTACAATATATTAGATGACAATGTAACTCTTGTTTTGAAAGGTCTTTGAGGGAAATCGACCAACCAATTCCATCATGTTTACAAAACTCAACCCGTTCACTCTGGGAGCCATCATTGGTGAGTAAATAGGTCTCTCATCTGCGAATGTTTATTAAGACTTTCTGATCAAGTTTATTGATAAATCTCTTTCTGCTTACAGCCATGTATGAGCACAAGATATTTGTTCAAGGAGTTGTCTGGGATATTAACAGTTATGACCAGTGGGGGTAAGTTTCCTTGTCCTGTTACTTGCATATTTGTTGACTGATATTTCTTAATCTATCCTGACTTAGAGAAAAGACAATAAAAAAAGTATCGTACTTGGAACAAATTATTATAGGATAGTTTTAAGGGAAAACGTTTTCTGGGGATAAGTCACTGTGTGTCCTTACTCAGTCGTGCATAGTGACTTTGCAGATACAATTTTAGCTAAGGACCTGTGCTTAGTTGGATTTAGAAGAATACTATGAAGCAGAAAAGGGGCAGTAGTGAGGAAGGTAGTCAAGCAGGCTTAACACATGCTCTGAGAATTAGAAAGGAACAATATTTTCCCTTATAGAAAGTGAAAAAGAGTTATTTTACTTCTAGAAACATTTAGTAGGCAGTTTGAATAGCATCTGTTAAGCCAAAGACTGCCCACCTCTGAGTTTTCCTATGTGGAGAGACAAGAACATTCCTGGCAGAGGTCTGCATCTGTGACTGAGGGTTGTGGAGCTCCATGTGCACAACAGCATCTTTCAGGAGTTTGTCATTGGAATGGACAAACTCCTCACAATGGAAGATTTAATCAGGAGCTAATCAGATTGTTTTTAATGTGCAGTAATAGGAACTGTACAACATACCGTATGAAGGCTTAGGTAGAGGGATTGGGGAAAAGGTAAGATTTTTCAGGTGCAGCCTGCCTATGCTGTGAGGGCTTATTTTGAAGAGCACACTTGCTCTACAGGTGTAGAATATCAGTTTACACTAAGCTGTCTCCTTAAAGGCTGAAGGGTAGCCTTTGTACATGTGTTCTTAGAGCTATGTTCCTTAAAATACTGTAGTATAACCTGAGAAGGGAAGACTGGCTAGTATGAGCTGTACTGCTATAAACTCTGAAACCAGGAGTGGGACAGGAGTAAGTACAGCTTATACTGCCACACATGAAAATCTAGAATGGCATCCAAAACTATGGAATGTGGGGACACTGTAGGACCAGCCTAGTTTCTTACAGCAGTTGGACTATCCCAGGTTCTTATCCTGTGAGGCTGTAACTCCTGGATAGCCCTCTGTAGTGCTGGGGATGCTTCCAGGCCTGCAACTCAGCTGCTGTTTATTGTCTCGGTGCCATAAATTGGTGTGGTGAGCAGTGTCATGGTCAGCAGTGAACTGAGAGAGAGAGCACTGGGGCAGGCTGCATAACACAAGGGAATACTGAGGGGAAAGGACTCTGCTCAACTTCAGAAACAAAACTTTCTCTTTAGACATCCTGTAATTTGAGCTGTTTGTTCAGCTAAGCAGCTGTGAGAACTCCAGTTGTTTAAGAATGGCACTGAGTTAAATACTTTCTCAGTAACTTGTGAGGGGAAAAGCATCATAGTGTTCACTGGGAAATTACTTTTACCAGCATCTATTTTTAATGTAAATGGCTTATAGTAAATACTCTGAGTTGTTAGCACTAATGTCTTTCTGCTTTTCAATTCACTAATGTTTTTCTTTCTTCTGCTGCTTTTATAAATGCAGAGTTGAGCTTGGAAAACAACTTGCCAAGAAAATTGAGCCTGAACTGGAGTCAGATGCTCCAGTGACATCTCATGATAGCTCAACAAATGGGCTCATCAACTTCATCAAGAAACACAGAGCCTGAAAGGAAATACTTGGAGGACATCGCCAATCTCACCACGGAATACCCAAATCTGTTGTAGTTGTGCTTTTTTAGCCACTTCCAACAAAAATAGCACTTTACAGATGTAGCTTCTTCACTTGTTGCAGTTAATCTTGTTGCGTCAAGTGTTACAAATGGAAACTAGTTTTGTGAAACCCTGAGATTGTCTAGTTGCTTTCTATTTTTGTGGCTGTTAATCTGTAAAGTGCAGCTGGTATATTCAATTCTTGCCCCTCAAGTTCCTTAAAGATGATCACCTACTGATATTAGAAAATAAAAGGTATGATGGATGAGTAAAACTTCTTCACTCTTTATCCTTAAAGTGCAGCCCTAGTAACATTTGCCTCCCTCACTGTGTAAGGTTCTCTGAAGCCAAGTAAACTAACTTCTCTCTCTTTGGACTGGTTCTGCTGTAAGCTGGAAACTAGAATGTGTTCAAACAATCAAATCTACAGCTGTAGGTTGTTCAGGTTACACATTTCATGCATTTGAGCAAGATAGAGATTGATTTTTTTTTTCCGAAAGCTACTGTGAAAACGAAAGTTTACTGATGTTTGGTAGAAGTGTTCATGTTTTGTCTGTAACCTATGTGGACAGCTATCCAAAAAAGAAGAAAACTGGAGCAACTGATACCAGTTTTCCAGAGTTTGTGAAGCAAAAGGTTGTGATCACTTGTGGAAGAAATGTATTTTTGGTATCCTAGAGGGGCAATTTCACATTCTTAAATCACCATCACTGTCCAACAACAACAAAAAATAGAGAAACCTGTTTGTCAACGAGTTGTTTATCCTCTTTTGTCCTCTACTACTGTTAACCCCTCTTTGCTAGTGGACTGGCATGCTCTGGCTATTGTTCTGTAACACCTTTAATAAAGGTAAGACACAAGCATTGAAAGGAAACTGTGATTCTCGTGCCCCCAACCCTTCCCGACAAATGCTGACTGCACTGAGCTGGTAACTCTCAATGCCCATCTTTGTTGCACGGCTTTGCTGGCAGGACCCCTCCAATCTCACTGATATGTCACACTAACACCTTCCTACTGTGTTATGGATTATGATCAGCTCTATCAAGCAAATTTTTCTACATAAAATGCGAGCTCAGAAAGAGAATCGACTAGAGGGGAAGCATCATGGTTTCTTTCACAGGAGGTTTTAAACCTTTCATCCCCCTGTGCACAGCTCCCTCTTTCTGCAGCGGTCGGAGCCAAGGGAGCGCCTTTGGCGTCTTCCTGCCGTGTTGTGCGGGCGGTGCCAGACCAGCCTCGCGGAGCTGAGGGAGTCGGCTCGCTGAGGGAGGTGGCTCTCTCTGAGGGAAGGAGCGGCCCTTTCTGAAGGAGGTGGCTCTCTCTGAGGGAAGGAGCGGCCCTCGCGGAGGGAGGCGGCTCTCTCTGAGGGAAGGAGCGGCCCTCGCTGAAGGAGGCGGCTCTCTCTGAGGGAAGGAGCGGCCCTCGCTGAAGGAGGCGGCTCTCNGAGCGGCCCTCGCTGAGGGAGGCGGCTCTCTCTGAGGGAAGGAGCGGCCCTCGCTGAGGGAGGCGGCTCTCTCTGAGGGAAGGAGCGGCCCTCGCGGAGGGAGGTGGCTCTCTCTGAGGGAGCCCTTCCCGCGCCGCCATTGCCGCGCGCGGGGCGCCCCCTGCCGGCGGGAGGGCGGGACCGTCCCCTCAGCGCCCTCACGGCCCGGTCCTGCCCCCGCCCGCGGGTGTCACCTCAAACTTTACCTGCAGTAGACTTTACCTGCAGTAAACTTTACTGGCGACTTACCGACTCGTTACCAAAATGCCAAAACTGTGACCTTATGGTTTACAGAGCAAAAGGCTGCCCTGTGCTGTAACGCCTCAGGGCTGTAGTCAAACACGGAATAGAAGTGGTGAAGAGCTGTTTTCCCCTGTGCAGTTGAGGGCACGACCAGAGGGGCCACAAGTAATGAGGAGGGGACTGTGGCTACGTTTTGAAGATGAAATGGCGTAAAGCCTGCATACGGTTCAGGAACCTGCTGCCAGTGACAGAGCTGGAGGCCGAGGAAACAATCTGCCTGTTCCCTGTGCCCGTCCTCACTGACAGCCCTGCGCAGGGGACAGTGACCCTGTCTGACCTGACACACACCTCCGGCTCAACAAACACAGCCAGCTGGTGGCTCAGTTCTTTGAGCTCCGGCGAGTTGGTTTAAATCCTTCTGTTTAATATCAAGCCTGTCTTGATATCAGTTCCTGCAAGAATGAAACTGATTTCTTCACGAATTGTGCTCAGATAATAATGAAGTCCAACCCAGTCAGTTCTGACTGGGAGACTGTGTTGGGCACGGCTGAGCTCTCAAACTGTGTTGTCGTATTACAGGAGAGAATGAAAGTGCCTGAAGTGAGCAAAAACTTGTCAGACCCATAAAATGGCACACAATCCCTAATCCTACCATCCCTAATCCTCAAACCAGCGCATTTGCTACAAGACGCGTTCCTCTTGAAGGCCTCTGAGGAAATACTGTGTGGAGATGCTTTAGTCAGGGTAAGTAGTTCATTTGATGGTATATGTATAAAAAAAGCAATCTTTACACTTGCAATGCTAATTTGACTCCATAACTGTAATAGCTTCTCATCATCAAAATTAATATATGAATGTATTTTAAGAGTCCTTGAGAAGATAATTATTGTATTCAAGGAAAAATTCCAACATTTTTAAAGAAAATTATGCTAAATTCATACTGTATTCCCACTGGACATGTACTTAATATAGACTGTGTGGGTTTGTGTGTAAAGGAGGAATATGTTAGCATAGTAATTGATATAAAAAAAGCATCTCCAGGAGCTATGACTGTAGTGAAGACATCTTCCAGTCCTTTTGTTTAAAGAGAATCTGGCAGGAATAATCAATAAGTGATCTCCTTTGACCCAATTCACAGTGATCTGATCTGCTGGGACTGTTCTAATTTCCAAACTATCCTGCACTACATGCAGAGTTCTGCAGACTCAGTGATGGTAACAGTGTGATCTTAGGCTGCTTGAAGGAGGATAAGAAATAAAACTTCCCAAGCTACACCAGGAGCTTCAGCTGAACCTGTTGCTGTTCTGGAGAAATGAAAAGCACTTCCAGATCTGCAGTGCTAGTGCTGAAGTGGACAGGTCATGAGTCTGCATAGAGCAGCCAAATAAAAAGAAGAAAGCTTTACCTCATTCATTCCTTTACCTTTTCTCAAGTAAAATTTTATGTTTAGCTGTTCTTGAAAATATTCTGCTTTGGCAATTCCTGCTGTTACTTTTGTTAAAAAGAATCAGAGTTTGGAGAGTTAGGTAGATGATAGCATATGATAGAGCAGTCAAGTCGAGAGCATTAAAGTTTTGCATAAATCTGTTTTTGAGAAGTTTCAGTAGGATGTTGATGAGTGTGCATCTTGTCAGCTCCTATGTAGATAAAAGTGAACCAGCTCACAGGCAATGTTAATGGAGTATTTTAGGGATTACAGGGTGTGGCAAACAGAAAGCAGTTTGGCTTCCAGAGAGAAGGGTTAAACAGCTTGGATTAATGAAAATTCAGCAGAGAAGAGCATGCTTTGGGCTGCTCTCTCAGTCAGACCTCAGTGCTAGGAACTGTACTGCTCTACCTCCTCTGAAAGAGGCTTTTCAAGTTTTCTTTAGTTTTATGGCACATGGGGATTGTCAAAATAGGTCAGATAAAAATTAGTCCTAAAGCTAAGCATTTCCAGATGGCTGGTAATGGCCAGATAATTTTTTACTGTGCTCTTAATTTTTCCTTTTTGTTCTTTCTCATACTGAGTTTTCTGACAGAAGAAAAACATAAAACCCCAATGTTCTTTTAAAACAACAATTCCCAAACCTGCTGGATGCACTTGAAATTTCGAAAAGTATACTCTCAAAAATATTTGTGGTCAAGTTGTTATAGTCACTGGATTTTACTTGATAGTGCTTTCACAAGTAGACACACATTCAAGATTTCTCTAAACTATTTTTTGAGATTTATGCAGTGTTTCCTCTAAGGAAATATTTTGAGCCTAGACCTGTGGAAACAATAAGTGCCATGTGGAGAAGGCACCCAGTGTGGCTGTCCTTGCAGTGCCTGCTGAATGGGGCAGTCCCAGGCTGTGGGGAAGGAAAGGAGCCGGGAATGGATGATCCTTGCAGAGCGTGGAAGCAGCAGCACTCAGCTGAGCTCAGAGCTCCATGTCAAGAAGTTGGCCTGAGCCCATGCATCTGGAACACTCTCAAGTATGTGGCAGTTCCTAGAAAGGCTGAGCTCTGCCTTTCATCAGCAGCAACAGCCACAAGAGACAATATCTGCTTGAAAAATCCCTCACCCAGGATAAAAGCAGAGCATATTGTTTGTTGTTGGAGAGATTCTGAGTGCTAGTGAACTGTAAAACAAAATATAATAAATCTTGAGTAGCAATTCCAACAGTTTTTTGTTGAATATTCCTGTGTGGTTTTGGACTAATTAAAACCCCCACTTTTGTCTTTGTAACTTAGTAAAGTGGGTAACCAAAGAATTTGACAAGTTCAGACCTTGAGTATGACTTGAGACAGACCAGGGCAGGAGGACAGGACAAGAGGGGCCAAAGTTTTTGCCTGCTTGCATCAGGACAAGAGGAAATGCCTCTAGTTGTGCCAGGGCACATTTAGATTGGATATTAGGAAAAATTTCTTCCCCAAAAGGATTATCAAGTATTGGAACAGGCTACCCAGGGTAGTGATGCATTCACCATCCTGGAAAGTGTTCAAAACATGTAGATGTGGTGCTTAGGGACATGGTTTGGTGGTGGATCTGGCAGTGTTAAGGGTTGGACTTGATCTTAGAGGTCTTTTCCAACCTTAATGATTCTCTGATCATCTACAGCCTCACTGGACTTTTCCACAGATAATTATCAGTGCTGATCCTCAATAGCTTTTTAACATGAATTGCATCAATTTGAGTTAGACAGGTTAAAGCACTCTATTGCCTAAGTCACGTTCAGTTCTCAGGTTATATACCTGCTACCTGTAATCACAGTGGATTTTGGGGTGACAAAGAAGTGAAAGAAAAATGGGTATGGGGACTTCACCCACTCTGATATAATAGGGTTAGGTTATGGGCCAAGGTCCACGGGTACCAGTCTGGGTCAAATCCTGATTAGTTATATTTCCCCTGGGTTGAGGCTTTACTGAGGAGACTTATTGTGTTACAATTCAAACCTAGGATTTCATAGACCAGCAAAAGTGTCTCACTGAGTTCAGTAGATGCTGGTCTGTGCCTTGGATTATTAACTGCAGTTGTGAGGGGGTTTGGGTGGCCTGAATTTATGTGGTGAAGATGTTTGGGACTGTTTCAACCTGGTGACAGATCTACCTCCCCATGGAATAAGAGTTAAAACCAAAACTCTGCACCAAGAGGTGGATGCATGTGCAAGGAACTTACAGTGTAGCCTATGGAGTCTTTCTAACCTGGGCTCATAACTCTTTCAGAGGTGAGCAGTATTCAATAATAAAAGGCACCAATTTTGTTTGAAATATGTACCTTTGGAGCTAAATTAAAGTTGTAGGAGAGGAAGGATGCTAACTACTTGACATAGAAGAGGATCTAGAGTAGTGCCCTTCCTTGCTAAAAACATTTTGCCATTGAATAAGTTTAAGCTGGAACAAAATTAATGTGGCAGTGTCCTTGAAAATTATGGTACTTTTAGGAAGAAAAAGCATATATAGATACTTAAAATAGACAAAGGGGTTTTACACACATAAAAATACAATAAACTTGTTTTCCCTTTAAGCTTCAGAGATCTTCCTTGTGGGAGATACTGACATTCCCTTCATATTGGGTGGATTTACTACAAGGAAAGCTTGAGGAAACTTAAAAGTGTCCGGTTTTGTTTAAAACCTTGGTGGTCTTTAACGGCTGCCCCACAGTTCCAGCCTGGTACAAACTTAAACAGAGCTCTTTGTTGCTCTTGAATGTGACATAATCCTTTCATCTGGCGTCCTGAATGAAGTATGCACATGGCTTTTTTGCTACCCCTGCTGGGCTGCCTTGTTACACCTTCAGAGCAAAGCACCCCCAGTAAAAAAGCTTGGGCTCTGTCATCCACCCTGATGCCAATAAACAACAGATAAGTATGGCATCTTTTGGCTTTAAAATGCTGCCCCTCATTAAACTTGTGTGTTGAGGAAGGAAACGGCTCCCCACATCATTGTTTCTTGCAGATACAGAGTACATTTTTTTGTTGTTTGCATGTTTGCTAATTTGAAGCTCTTTGAAGAATCCTACAGGGAGATCAAAGACAAAAGATTAGAACGTTTTTAATAAAGTGAAGAAGGATCAGGTTAGATCAAAGGGACAAGCTGACAGGAAATAAGTAGGTGCCGTTGTTGGCTGACACTTGCATGCTGTAGGGTGATTTCTGTGTTAATGTGAGGTCAGAAGGAGGATTGCTTTACATCTTATTGTCTCCAGACTTTGCTGACTGGGTGTGTCTTTGTACTTCGCTTTAATCTCAAAAATTAAAACCCATAAAGTCACAGTTTGGCTCAGCCACATGATAATTTCTGGTTATTTAACTTTGATTTTGAAATAAAAATAAAATTTGGAACGCACCAGCAGGGTATGGAGGTAATTAATTGGCCTGCAAGGGGATTCAGCTTCAGGAATATTCGTTATCAAAGGCACTGGGCCTCACTCACAACCAGTGTCATTCCACTGACTTTAAGGGAATTAAGTCTTACCCCAGTGTCTTAAGAGGAAATGTGTTCTCTTTATATCTACCAAAGCCTTGTGTGCTCACAGCTTGTACTGCTGGAGTTAAACCAGTACAGTGAAATGAATATGTCCCCTTCAGTTTACTGTGCAGTTTTATTAGTATAGAGCTGCTAATTGGGTAGAGTTTATTCCTCTGAGAACTGAAGTGACAGCACTCACTGGGACAGGCTCACTGGCCTCCTCACCATCTTCAGGGTGTAGGTTTTAGTGGATGCATGGTGGGCTTGGGCAGCCTGGTATATGTATTTCAGAAGTAAAGTGCCTTACAAAATACCCCTTTCTTCTAGTCATGGATGACCCTTCTGTCTGAGGTGTCTAGAAGCTAGTTTGAGGACAGTCCCAGGAAACCAAGCAGATTTCTTTACTATGTGATACACGGGTGATTTTGTAGTTGCAGGAAGCCTGAGCTCCTCATGTATCCTCACAGGTGAAGAAAACAAACAAATGCTCGAGGGGTTAGTGTGTCTTTGTGTCCATTATCAGGCAACCTCCTGTGCCTGAAAGGATGTTTTCAGGCAAAGGTGCAGGACTGGGCCCACAGAAACAATCTTGTTCTGTTCCCCCAGCACAAGCACTGGAGGCATTGGCTCCACTCCAGGACACTGCAGTTCCTCCTCCAGCACTAGGGGTTCTGCTGAGCAGCACAGTGATGGTTTGGTACCTTATCGGACACAGTTCGAGCAGTAACTGGCTTTTTATCCGGTCATGGTAAATCAAATTGGCAGATTTTGGTATGGCCTTAACAGAAGGAGCTGTGCTCAGCCCCTTGCTTAGTACCACAATACAGGTAATAATCGTACTTCAGTAGAGAAATGTATTTTTATCATATTTTGTTATTTTTGTTTTGCAGTCGTGTGTAAATGAGCAATCATTCTACAAAACCAAAGGAAAGTATTCTGTAAAATGAAGCTACCTAAACTTACTGGGGCAGAGTAAAACAAACAGTAAGAGATGTTTGCTTACAAACTGAGGAAAGGTTCAGGACACATGATGAGCCTGGGGGTGCAGTGCTGTTGAGCCAATAGCTGAGAGTGACATATGGGAAGAAGATAACCTGGTTTGCTGTTGAACATTGTCTCATTTTTTGTAGTTGGTCATGTTCCACGGAGCCTGCTGGGCTGCCAGGCTGTTAGGTTTTGAGATTGGTAGGCTCTAATTAAAATTGCTGTTAAGTCAGAAATGTGCAGCATTCAGACAGAAAAAAAGACAAGGCTTCTCAAATATTCCAAGTGCTTCTGTGTGCCCATTGTAACAGCCACGTCCTAGAGACATCTACCTCTGTAACCACTCAGTCCCTGTCCCTGCTAGACTTGGCTTCAGTGGGAAATACACCCTGATATGCTTCTCTAAGCTTTCAGATTTAGGAGTGCCAGGTCATTCTTTTTGAAGTTTATCTGTCCACTTAAAACACTGGACTTTTGCCTGAATTTTAGACATTGCATGGAGCTGTTCTTCTGCAATAAAATACGGTCATTGGAAAAAGACTGTTTGCAAAAAAGGAGTAATGACTGGGTAGCAGAAATCTAAGAATCTTGGGAATCTCAATAGTGGGCAGAAAGATCTAAATCCTTCTGAAGCTGGGGGGGATATTAATAAGTACAGCTGAACAGAGGCTCCTGGATTATGGAAGTTCACGAAAAAATAGGCTGTGTCCAAACCAGGAAAATCTGGAGTTGTAAATAGATTTAGTTAAATTTGTGTAATCTTTTGATATATACAACACTATAAACCTACAGACATTGCAGGAGACTGATAGGACTGGAATGCAGCAGAAATTCAAGGTACTCAAAGCAGTCAAACAGTATGAAAGGAAATGGAAGTAAAAGAGAATCCTTTAATGGACTTTGCAGAATGAAGATTAACAATTCAGAGAGAGGTGCAAAGGGGGGAATGAGGATGTTGACAAAGTGTTATGGTAACAGAAAATTCAGTGATGAAATGCAGAATTCCCCAAGGGAATCATAAATCAGCTTTAGTCTACAAGGTATGTTGGTTCCTAAATCAGCAGGAGTCTGGTACCTAAATAGCTTTGCAGTCTAGTCCCAGATGCTTTACTTTGGACTTTTCTCTTCCCTTTAGGTTTCATGTGGTTTTAAATTTAACAAGGGCACTCATTCCCTTTGAGGACCAAAGCATGTTAACAGTGTCCTTAATATATTTATAAAATGAAGAATCTTGAAGGATAGCTTGGTTTTTTTCAGAGTTCAGAAATTCTAAGTGTTTTAATATGAAGTGGAAAGTATTAAGAAAAGGTTGAAAAATTACAGGGAGCGTCAAGCTGAGACAATAACTTGGGGAGATTTGATTTATCCCTGCTTGAATCTTTAATGGGTCTTTTTGTGGTTCCTTAGATGTGGAGCTGCAATGGTAGGGCACTTAGAGCAAACAAATATGATCCAAACACAGACAGAGCAGTTTATTTGATGAATCCATCAGCCAGGGGCGATGGTGGGTTATCCCGTGGGGATGAGGATGGGAGGGTGGAGCGGAGCCGCGGGAGCACAGCCCGTGTCCACTAGGTGGTAATGCTGGGTGTGAAACGGGCTCCCTCTGCTCCCCGGGGCCTGGGAAGGGAATTTTAACACTAATTAATGAGACTGCAGATTGGAGCATCTACATGGAAAGCAGGACTTGGTGCAGCTGGTGGCAGTGCACCAGAGCCTTGTACATATGTGCCTTATCCAGTGGGACATGTCTGTCGTGTCTCTGTGGGAGTTTCTGGGTGGATTCTGAAGTTGTGCAGCATTCCCTCCACAATAGCCACATTCAGCACCTGCTATCTCTAGTTATTTTAAAAATCTTCATCATAGGAAATGACAGTCTTTGGTCCAAATGATACACAAAACTGAATGACAGAGTGCTGTCAGCGGTGTCAGTGTGAAGGTAAATCTGTTACTTGAGGTGGTTTGAGGGGAAAAAAAGCTGAGAGGCATTTAAAGTTAACTCAGTACAGTAAACTGTACACTTTTGATCAGTAGATTGTGGTGTTCTGGACTGAAAAAATGCCAGGTTAGAAATTAACCCAGGCTGAAAAGGCAATTTGGGGAAGAAAGAATGCAATTATTTGATCTAGAATTTGGAGAAAATTATTTAAGAAAAATTTAATTGGATCTCCTGACTACAAATCGGTTAAATTTCTATTCTTTTTCAAGAGATAGAGTTTCTAGAAGCAATACGTTCAAATATTGGGTCTCTCAGGACTTTAGGATTAACTGAGTAGCATTACTCCTTCTTGCAAAGTCTAGGAATGCCCACTAGAAAATTCCTCTCAAACACAGAGCAGTTTCCTTTTGCTTTTCATTGGTGAGTCTATGAAACAAGCACATATGTAGTAGAACAGTAGATAAAGAAGGGCTGTGACACAGCTCACTGTGAGGATCTGTCCCTGGAGAAGCTGCAACCCCAACTTCCATTGAGGTAGAAAGTAAAAATTCTGGGATTGTTTTTCCAGAATTTCAGAAAATTCTGAAAAATGTGGTTAGGAATATCACCCTGAAAAAAAAAAAAAGTCTAATTTTGAACATGGTACGAATATTGAAAAATACAAAAGAAAATGTAGCTTTCAACTCACAATTCTTAAAGTTCAGTGTCACATTCTGTCGGCTGGTGCACGCTTTGCTCAGGGAGTTCCCCATGGCAATCTGTAACATTCATTGGAGATGGGCAGAGGACGAGAGAGAGGAGACACAAGTGTGTCTCCTTATTCCCAAACCTTTGCCACATTTACTGGGGTAGTGGGGAGTCAACTTCCATGCAAGTGGGGCTGGGACTGGCCAGCCCTGCCTTGCAGTGCTGGCAGTGGAGATTACTCATATTGAAGCAAACTTTGTATTTCTACAGAAACAAACTACTAAACGCTTGCAATTGCTGTCCTTCCTCGTTAGATCTCTTGTCAAGCTGTGCTATGTAACAATCTAATTTTATTAAGTCTATCATTGCAGCAAGAAGCCAACATTAACTTGGTTTTCCTGTTCTTGATCCTGCACTGTCACACATAAAGGTGGCACTTTTGGCTGGCACAGAGCCCCCTAAGTAGTTTAAATGCATTTCTCTGTGTGTGTAGTGGCAACTCAGTGCCCTGGTCATGGACTGTATTTGCCAGGATTTAGGTGGAGTAGGAAATATGTCTGTTAGACCCTGTCAGGTCTACAACATACCTTGCCCTGCCCACCAGCCAACCAACTGCATTTTGACTCTAAGCAAAATATAGTTCATCTCTCCATGGGAGAATTTTTCCTTGAAAAAAAAACCCAAAATCCCTGTTATAGACATTTTTTTTCCTTATTTGTATTTACTTAAGTCTCTTACTAGCTCTGTTTGATGTAATTATCATTTGCTGATTTAAACTGATCTCTAATACCTTATATTTGTGTGACTGGGAAAAAACCCATTTCTTATCAAATCAGAATTATATTTCAGTACTCTTAAACTTCTCCCTCAAAAGTAAAACATTAACATTAGGTGAAATGAGGCACATCACCTAATATGTTAATTATGGAGACAATAAATCATTAACTTTATTAAAAATCTTGAGAATGATTCAGGATTTTAGAAAATGAATTATACTTTTTGCTTATATTTCTGTATTTTAAAAATACATAGATACCTTGGGGACAGGATTTGAAAAATAGATGCAATAGTCTCAATTTAGCAAAGTTGTGTAGAGCTTTGCCAAAATACAGGATTTTGCTCTTTAGGATAAGCTTTCTGAAATATTTGAGCAGTTTTCTCCATAAAAATTTAAATGAAACCTTACTATTTTCAGCTTGAAAAAAAAGTGGAGTTTTTATAATTTAAAAAAACAGGATCAGCTGGCCATGGTCATACATAGGAGTCATTTCTGCTGGGTGCTGAGAATAGAGAAGCACAAATTTGGAGAAATGTTTGGGGTTTAGCAGACATTTCTTCAGCACATCCCATTTTTTGCTTTTCCTAAGTTTTGGCTCTTGCTGGTCAGCGAGTCTGTGGTCAATGAGGAACAAAACCTCCAAAATCAGCAACCTGCATCAGGTCTGTCCTGGAGGGAGGGGGCAGTTTCAAAGGATGGTGTCTCACCCCTGGTAGCTGCTTACAAGCTCCACTTTGTGTTTTTCTGAGACATGAGAAGGGATTTTTTTAAGGCCTCTAGCTGGGCTGTAACTTTCTCTTCCTAAAGCTCACAAATATTCTCACTTTAGAGTTTACCCTTGACTTCACATTGGAGGAAAGGAAGGAATTTTGGGAAGGCACCAAAGGAGGTTGGGTAACAAAATCAAGAAGCCCCCCACAATCCCAGACTGTGGTACCTGTGTGTGCCTTTGCCCTCAGCCTGCTCTTTCAGAGCTCTGATTTTTGCAGGGACAGCTGCAGATCTTCTCAGGCCTGACAGAGTTCCTTGGAAGATGCTCACAAACGTTCCTCCAGTGCTGTGCCTTCCTCTTCTGCTTTGCTCTCAAGAATGAAGACATCTGTGGGGGACACATGGTATTTGGTGTTAGGAGTGCTTAGTAAACTCAAATCACGTCTCTCAAAACTGCAAACCCAAAGTTACACTCCCAAGCCCATGTTTAGACTGCTGCTCATGTCGGCAGGTTTTTAAGAGTGTGGAGATACCTCTGGCTCCAGCTGAATGAAAAGCACTGTCAGAAGTCAGGCGTCTCCTTTCAGAAATATGGGCACTTGATTTAGACAATCTTGGCAGAATGCACATGACAAGGATGCTTGTGTATGGACTTTAAACAGAATCAAAGCTTTCCTTATATCAGAATGGGGGGAAAAAATCAGAAAATTACGTGCAAATGTAAGACAGAAAATAACATTTTGAAGTGAAGCCTAAGCCGTAGGCTTTGCATAAGTGGTGTTTGGAGTATACGCGGAAATAAAGGAATTTTCTTTCCTTCTTACATGGAATTTAGCAGGTTTTCCTGTGCCTGAAGACTGCAGGTGTTATTGTCTTTGGCTTCCAAGGGGAAACCTGTGCTTTTGCCTGAAGAGTCGTGTGTCTTATTTGTGCATTTTGAGAGGCTATAATAATACTCACCAACACATACATTTTTACATGGAAAGGTATAGCAGTCTCTGTGTCTACTGTGGAACAAAGCATTTGTTACTTTTCCCCACCCTAATAAATTGATAGATAAATCACGTATTCCCTTGCACTCTGCATTTCCTTCTGTTTCGTAAACCGTTTGTTTTGTAGGTACATGTAACATTTGTTTAATGTGCAGGAGGCAGATGAGAGAGGAGAAAAGTGACCGTGAGGCACTGAAGGTTTCAGACATTAGCTTTAGACGTGTTTAGTTGCTCTGTGTAGTTGCATTACTACACAAAGAGAGATTATCTTGACATGTGCTGGTTTGATTTTAAATAGTGAGTAGGTGTTTCTTAAAGGGCAATGTGATGTTAAATTGGAACTGGGCTGAAGCAAACACAGGCTTTCTCCTTTGACAAGCTTACAGTCTCATTAGGGTAAATTACCCTGCACTGAGCTCCCTGTATGATTAGATAGTTATGGGATCCAGCCTAATTAGTTTAAAGCTGGCTTGGGTATCTCTGCACAACTCTTATTATTTCTGTGCTGCTCTGGAGGCACAGTCTGAAGTCTTCATTTGAAATCCATTAAAGTCAAAGCAGCTCTTTCTGTTGGTTGAATGAGCTTTGCATGAGGCTGAAAACATGTCAAGAGTACAGCACAGAAAAGAGAGAGCCTGGCAACGTGGTGCAGGCCTGGCATGTCTGTGGGCATGCAGTGCTGGCATGCAGGCACAGGGTGGCACGGGATGGGGATGGCAGGGTCCCCTCAGGGGCCGGGCCAGGGACACGGTGACAGGGCCTGTGTGTGATGGAAAAGGACAGCGAGGACAGGGAGATAGGCCAGAGCACCAGGGAGAGGAGAGAAGAGTTGTGAGGAGTTTTGCCAGTGATGGGGGAGGCTTGGATTTCATCTGAAGGAGGCCAGAAGGGCAGTCTGGCAGGACTGGAGCAACCCCCCAAGGAAAAGTGCTCAGCCAGTGCCTCTGGGAGAGGTGGGTGAGCAAAGCAGGGCTGGCAGCTGCCACAAACAGCACTGGGACAGCAGGGACAGACTGGGGGAGCAGGCAGCACAACCAATCTGATGGGGCATGTTAAAGCCTTCCCTTTCCCACTGCATGAAATGATTTGCTGCAGCTCTGTCCAGAAATCCATCCTGACAGCAGTGGGGGAGCAGCAGGTGAGCCCCAGGCACTGGAACAGACAGTTGCTCCTCAGACTGGTGGAGACATGAACATGCTAAGGAGCAATACACTTCTAAAAAAAAAATCTAAAAAAGCATAGCAAGCATATTTTAGGGCAGGATGGAATGTTTGCTCAATTAACTAGTCAAAACAGGATTTCTTTGTGTTTCTCACAGCACTGCAAAGGGAACTCCCTTTATGAGAATTAAATTCTTTGCCTGTATTTTCATTACCCAACATATACTCTCTTCAGGAGCCTCACTAGTGTTAGCTGATCCCACTCTCTGCTGTGGATTGAAGAAACTCTGTTTTCTCCTGACCTGACTGGATACAGAAACAATAGGGTCAAAATTAGACAGCTTGTTCAAAACCTCTGAAGGACTTGCTGTCACGGGTAGTGTCACAATGCTGTTCTGTCATGTAGGTAGGACCATAAGATTAGCAGAAATCATGTTTTCATCAAGCCTTACTTGCTGCCACCATGGGTTTTTATGTCTGAAAAGTCTAGAATGGTCTTCAGAACACCCATTTCATGTGCCTCTACAAACTGCAGGTTGCAGGACACACCCTATAACAAACTTCAAACCATTAATTTCATATAAAAGATCAAAAGCTGTAAACTGTGTCCCACTGGAACAGATCTAGCGTGAGAGCTTCGTTCTGCTCTTAGATCCTCACATTAACATGGAACTTGTTAAGTGACATTCCCAGATTACCTGGAGAGCAAACTATGCACTATAGTACACAAGAAGACAAACCAATTATGATGATGTTCCTTAACAATATGATCAGAATTAAAAGTTTTGCTTAACTCTGTGCATCAAAAGTGTGTAATACCATAAAGAGCATTAATACCCTGAATATATATAATCTTTGCTGCTTCAGGGAAAAGGCATCAATTTCCCCTCTTCCACCACAAGTCCTAAAAAGTTGTATGTATAAAGGAGAAAATATACAGTTTTCTAGCTTATTTTGGACAACAGGGGTACTGCACAAATATGGTGCAACAAGCACAACCTCCTTAACATTAAAAGGGCACGTTCAACTCAGACAAGACCAAACTAAGCAGACCCTCAGCCTCTCACCTGGTCTCTTGTGGGACTTGACATTGTCTCATAACTCTGAATCTTCTCTCCTTTTTTAAATGTCCTACTTGAATTAAGGATATCAGAACCATGGTATTTTTTTTTCAGGGTTCACACCAACAGAATATGCAGCAGGAATGTGTCGTCTTTGCTTCACCCAGTGTTTCCACCCAGAGACCTGGGGATGGGGTAAGTAATTTTGGCCCATGTGGTGCTGGGGGTGGTTCTGCTTCCCCTGCAGACCAGCTCACCAAGGAGGCAGTGACAGCCTGTGGTGTCCAGGCCAAATGCACAGACTTACATCTGGCTGCTTCCAGTGCACACAGCCAGTCTGTCAAGCAATTGCTTTCTCCTGGAACCCTGCTCTTATTGCTATTTACCATTCTCAAACAGATGTGTCATCAGGGGATTTAATATCCAAACAGTTTGTGTTTTTTTTGGTTTATAGGTAAAGACACTGAAAAGCCCAGTGTCAAAGACCAACCCTGTGCAACGCCATTAAAAATACACTTAATTAATGATGAGTCTCCTTTGCAATTGTATTTGTGGACCCATCAGTGAAGTGGCTGTGGACTGATTGCATAGTGATGCTGTGCTCTGTGTCTGCTTGTTGGTTGCCTTCAACACACCAGAGACCTCAAGAGAATAAACACTGGTTTCCTCCAGAGAGGTCGGTGCCATCCAATGCAGCTCTTGGCTGCAAATCTGAGGGGATTTACTCTGGGCCCTTCACTGACTCACTGTAGAGAAGAGCAGCTCTTACATCAGGTGCAGGGTCAAGGCTGGGAGGCCCTGGAGATCTCAGCCTTTAGGTGCTTGTGCTCTGACCAGATTGAGTTGCTGCTCTGCTGCAGCCTCTGACAAGCCCTTTAATCCCTTTAAACTGTGTTTTACCCCCGTGTTTCCATGTGCTGTAGAGCTGAAGGTAGGCAGAAAAAAGGGTGGGATGATGCAATACCTATGTATTTATTTCTCTGCTAACCATCTATTGCAGTCTGTACTATTCAGAAGTGAGGTTTTAACCTCATTCCTGCTGTGCTGTAGTGAACAGGATGCCTGGGAGACAGGAGACTGAGCTGGAATGGATCCTGAGCTGAAGGCTGACCGGGCAAGTCACACACTTGCTGTGACACAGATCTGCAGCCTGTAACCATTCTTACACATGGTTATATGCACTTCTGCCCCATCTCTAAAACAGTTCAGCTACTGCTGACTGCAGCCAAGGCCAATTTGCTTTTGATGCCATGGGAAGCTGTGAGCCTGAGCGGTGGCTGCTGCCTGACAAGGTGACAGCCTTGTTGCTGTAGTAACTACACATTAGGGAAGAAACAGAAACATTTTTGGTGTCACTTTTGTCTGCAGAGCCCAGACAGCACAGCACAGTTCAGTGACTGCCTTGGGATGTGCAGACGCCCTTGCTTATCTTGGGTTTTGTTGGTTTTTTTCCCAACAATGCAGCTTTTCACTTTACATTGGTGGAAACATGGGTGCCTTTGCTAACAGCAAGTGAAGAAAATGTAGCATGAAGTGTGATAACAACTGACAGACAAACATGGTTGATCCTTCTCTCTACTAAACATGCCACATGCAAACAGAAATATAACGTGGCAGAGGCTTCATTCACTCAAAAGTGAGTGAAATCCCAAGGTCCATTAGCTATATCATGGCAAATATGTAAGCCTACGCCTGTTCTGTTATTCACAAAACAACTATTCCAATAATACTGCCTTGAAGATGCAAAAAATACCCCCCAACGCTCATTACGGTCTTTGTTTTGCATTCACTTCCAATTTTTACTTCCAATAATTTCACTAAGGGAATCAATAGCTCCTAGTTGTGGACACTCGACAGTTTCTCTATGAGTTGCTCAAGAAACAAATTGTTTCTTTGTTTTGGTAGAACCTTTGGACTAACTTGAGTGTGAAGACTTTTTTTTACATGTTTTAATATATTTTAGCTTCTTTTTGGTTTGCATTCCTTCTGATGCTGCCCTGGCTACCTTTATAAACATCTGAACAGTTACTCTGTTTTCAGATACAAAGAACAATAGCACCTCAAGCGCAGTGAAAATACCAAATATTGATCTGTCCCTTGAATGCCAGAAAAGCTCAGCAGGAGGCACACAAAATATTTCTGAAAAACGATAGCTTATCACCTGCAGACCTGCAGATTGCTGTCTATTATTACAAAGACTTGCTGGGGGGCTCCAGTGACCTCCAGCCTTCAGCTATTTGTGTCCCTTCCAAGGCAAAGAGAGAAAAATCTCAACCCTCTCCACAATGTTTGCATTCACCTCGTTTGCCGTGTTTTTCACCTCAGCTCTGGAGGTGCACTGGGACAGACCACTGGAACACATCAGCAGCATCAGAATTGCACAGCAGGGCTGGAACCTGCTGCATGAGCTGCTTTCAGAGCAAAGATTTGGCTGGCTCCTTTACAGCCTTGCTGTATCCCTATCACTTAATCCTGGGGGGGGTTTGGAGATGTGACTGTTGCTATACAATGTTGCTGGATTCCTGTTTAAGAATCAAGCTGCACCTTTAATCCTAATTTGCACTCTGTGCTCTGATGTGGTAATTATTTCCCTGTTAAAAACATGCTTGTGTTACCCTGGGGATACCAGAAACGTTAATGCTGCTTTTCCAGTCAAATTTGGCCCCGTGGGGACAACGAGAGTTTCTGTTTGCTCCTCTGACTTGTTGGGTGGCAGTGGCACCACTGCCCAGGGGCACTCACAGGCCACCACGGGACACTCAGGGAGCTGGAGGAGTCACCGTGACCATCAGAGTCATCCTTTCTGGAGAAACAGAGACTACTTCTATTTTGGCCTTTGTTTTTTCTCCTGCACAGATGATGTGTGGTCCCAGCAGCCCCATTTCCCCAGCTGTTGGGGTTCTGCCCCCGGTGCTTCCCAGATGGACCAAGGGTCTGGGCTAATGGTCTCTCATCAGGGAATGCAAAGGGTGGTGTTTGAGGGAGCAACCAAGGGGAATTTGAACCCTGATCTTGCAGTGGAAGGTGAAAGAAGTGATGTGTGGATGGTGCACTGCCCTGTGCTGAAGCTGTGCTGGAGAACAGCCACAGCACACGGCCCCTTTGGCTGTGCCTGCGGGGCTCGGAGGTGCAGTGTCCTTGTGTGTTCTGGGAACGGCTGGGACAGCACCGTGCTGTCACACAGCTTCTCTGCCTGCCTCCCCTGTGCTCATGACGTAGTAGTGAGTGACAGAATCCCCTTTTACCCTCCTAACTCTGCGTTACAACTGTTACAACAGTCCAGCAGACATTACATTCAGCTAACTTGAAGTTTTGTGTGAGTACGTGGTGGTGTCCAATTTAACAGCTGTAAACTGAAGGTGTGCCTGTCCCTTGTCCCACTCTCAGGAAAGGTGGCAATACTGGTAGGTCTTCCTTTTTTTTTTCTGGAGAGAAAACAGGCAGAGGGCAGTATTTGGGATGGGGCAGGGAAGCCTGCCTGATGAACAGAGGGAGAAACCAGAGCTGAGCACAGCTGAACTGGGTTTCTGTTCACACTTGGGAAACTTAAGCATACCAACACAGAAGGTAGGTTTGAATGAGTAAAATTTGTGCATGGCATAAATCCACCCCAAATTACTATTTTTTAAAATTCCAAGTTTCAAAAAGCTCTATATCAATGGATATTACAAAGGAAATCCCTTCCAATGCAGTTGATTTTTTATGGTCTACTGCTAGGTATGCTCTAACTACTTTCAAATTCAAGGTGATATCTCTGTTCTCTTGCCTTTAGTCCAGAATTAGGTATCTTGTGGTCCTTTTAAAATGTCACATCAGTTGCTATCACAGCTGAGGCTTCCTCATGTCCTTCTGGTTTGGCTTAGTCAGTCATTTCAGTGCACTCATGGTGTGTACCTGTGGTGTTCTCAGGACTTTGCTAACATTTCACTCAGTCTTACTCTGAATTAGCCATCCATGTGAAATGTAGGGTCATATGCACCCTACTGTGACCCACAAATAATGAATGTAACACTAAAGCTGAGCTTATCCCAGTATGGGCAGAGTCTGCCACTGAGAAAAGATTTTTTGAAAACTGTGGAAATAAAAACCAAACAAACCAATGCTGAGAGCATCAAATATCTCTTTTTTTTTTTTAACACAAAACTTCCACATTCCCCAGTGGTTACTAACACCTGAGATAATTTAATTTAACTCCTAGCTTATGTATCTTGAAACTTGTTTCCTCTCCTATATAAAAATGATCAGCCCTTGTGGAAATTGCTGTGGGAATTAAAATTTAATTTTTTTTCTTCTGTTTTACAACAGAGGGAGCTCTAAAGAAGCTTATCTTTCCACAGAAAGAGTAAACAGACTGCATCTTCAAAAGTGCTTGGGGAAACAAGTGGCCTGGTCCCTGTGAGCTGTGGTGACAGTGATGTGAGGGTGTTCCCCCAGGCAAGAGCAGACAGCAGGGTGGTCCCAGTGCCAGCTGGAAGGTGGGATCACCACCTTGGTGGCTTTGAATGTCTCATGGAGCCCTGTGCTTCCCTGGGCACAAAATGCACACCAAGGGGCTTTCACGCCTTGAAGATGGATCAGGAGCCAGGCTGGTACTGAGTGAGCGAGTGTGTGGGGAGAGGCTGGGCCTGGTTTTATCAAAACCAGCTGTTGACAATGGAGACTTAATATCTGGCAGGGACCTATGGATTTTTTAAACTGTATTTGTATATACAGTACCTGGAAACTCAAGACCAAGTTCTTCCAAAAATCAGTTTGATTTACACTTTTGGGAGAAAAAAGGCGTAACGTTTGGAAAAATAGGGGTTTTTTGCTGTTACAATGCAAATATGAGTTTGGCTATGTTATTAATGCTTTTCCAAAGGGGTTCTTTTTACCAAACATACAGGAAAATAGATTGGAGAAAAATGACAAATGCCATCCAGCCCTGCTGCAGCATCAAACTTTAGAAGCAGCAGGGTGTTGTTTATGGACTCAGTAACCTCTGTTCTCATAAGGTCATCTTTGCTCTAGTCCTTGAACCAAAGCTTTTTGTTAGCAATCACATATACACTGTCTTTCAGAGACTGTTGTACTTCAATGAAATCACTCTTTTTCTAAAAAATAAAAACCTAACCCCCCCTAGTCCTTCCCCAGTTGACAAGTCCTCTTTAAAGTATAACGTGGTGCAGCAATCTGCACATCCTGCTGACACACTAGAAATTATGTTCATACCAGAAATCTTTCTCAGGACTAAATGGCAAAAAAATATTAAATGCTGAATTTTTGTTCTTGTAAGTCTTTACCTCTGGATTAGTGTGATGCTTATTTCCTGGTTTTTTTTTTCAGTTGCCCAGCTCTTGACACAGCTGACATCGGTGGTAGATGTTTGTCAGCTGGAAGGTGACCATACACCAACATAGGATTTCAGATGTGACCAATTTAGCTCTTTATTTTTGGCCTGTACAATTCTGGAGCATTTTAAAATACAGTCTGCTTTGTATATCGTATCATATGATTAAAGAATGCAAACTGCTATATTATTCCTCTGAATTTGAGTTCTCCCCCCACAATGGTGACCGTAGAAAGGCTTTTATTGTTCTCTTCAAATCAAGCCCTATGAAAGCAAAGGTCAGGCTGCAGACATAACTGTACTAACAAAAACACTTGCTAGTAGAGGTTGTTTTGCTTGTAAACTGATACAAGGTAGGTTGGTTTAAAAGCAAACGAACAGTATTTTTTTACTCAGGATAGACTGTTCTGTGCATTGTACGTGCACACTGCAGGAACGAGTCTTGTTTTGGAAGGGGGTATTTCATGATTTGAAGTTTCGGGGGCGTTTGTGCTTGTGCAGTGGCAGCTCCAGAGCTGTGCTGAACCTGACACCTCCCGGGCAGGAACAGCAGGAAGGCTCTCTGTGATCCTTATCTGGCTGGCTATAATTATAAAAGTTTGGTGTGAGGGAAAACTTGTATCACCACTGCTTGAAGGCTCTTGAATTGTCTTGAGGCAATTCAATATGTTTTGTCCTTAAAATCTTGGTGGGCTCCTTAGGTTTTTTTTAATGGCCAGTCTTCGCGAGCGAAGATTTGGGAAAGGTCATTGACCCTTCGAGCCTGCGCAGTGGATTTTTTAGGTGAGACCCAGCGTGCGCTGAACTGAGCCCACCCTTTAATCCTGAGGTTCATCTGCCGGGGCCAAGCAAACTTGGACAGTGGCAGTGAGGTCCCCAGGACGTAGGTTTGTTTAGAGTGACCTTCTCTTAGATGGATTGCCTTACAGGGCTGATGAGCTCCATCTGCCCGGGGGGCTGGGAATCGAACCCGGGTCGCAGCGGTGAGAGTCCTGCACCCTAACCACTAGACCACCAGAGGCCCCCGTTAGGTTTTAATGCACAAAAAACCCCCCCAAAACTCACCAATAGAGAGGCTGTAGTTAAACAACACAAAATGTGCCCTGGGAGTGGGGCAATGCCTCTGACCAGCGTGAACAATTCAGAAAGGAACAAGCCCTGGCCAGGCAGGAGGAGGACACGAAAATGTGAGAGGTGGGTTCAGGGCAGAAGGGCAGCACACTCGTGCCACTCCCATCCTCTGCACTGCTTGCAGGAAAGCTCCAGCTGCAAGATCTACTGTGGGGGAACTTCAGACTCCTGGCTCTATCCTGAGGGAAAGCTTAGCCAGGAAAGGTTGGGGAGTGCCAGCTAATGAGCTGTTGACTGTGGCACATGACATCCACTACATATTTTAAATTCACTCCTTTATTGTGCTCGACAGTTTAATAACACAGAGCTGTTAAGGAAAGAACAGCAGCACAAAACCTTTAACAAGAGAATAATTTGAAGTAGGTGTACAGACATCAGTCTGACTGTGAAAACTGGTACCTGTCCTGGAGCAGTGCCCTCCCTATAGGGTCATTTGTATCATCCAGCTATTCAGTTCTCAGAGCCACAAGCCTCTCAGCACTCTGTCAGACTTTATTTTTGAAAACACATAATAATAAATCCCAGTTGGCAAGAAATCTCTTCTTTTAAGTTGTAAAACTATTTCTTTTCAAGACCACAACAATGTAGAGCTTTGCAGAAATGTCAGGTTTGAACAAAGTCCATGTTCTTTAAACAAAAAACCTCCTTCAGTACGAGAAAATAGGAGTAGGCAAGAACTATCTTCCAAGCAGCATGTTTCAAATTTCACTTTGCTGCCAAGGGCACAGGGAGACACGAGGCTGGTCCCTGGTTTTGGCTGGTTTGCATCACCTGAGCATTGCCTCCCTCTCTCTCAGCTGTGTTCAGCCGGTGCCAGCCCAGGGTACTTTCCTTAGCCTGACATGAGAATAAAATCTGGCTTGTTCTCCGTGTTGCTTTTCTTCTAGTAGATGTTTGGGAGTATGGTTGTGCTTCCTGTAAAAGTCAGGGTTTTCTCAGACACTGCCACGTGTTTGTGGAGCACGGGCCCTTGCAAATGGGGATTATACAGGAGAACACAACTGAACTTTGCATACATGAACTTGTGTAAAAAACCCTAGGGTTTTTTGTTTTCTTTTGTTTTTAACTGAGGCTGATACTAACAATATATCTTCACATTCAAATCTTAATGCTGTCTTTATTTTTTTTAAATGTTAGTAGCTAATCCTGTTTATATTTGTCCACAATACCCATGACTGTCGGTTGGCCAAATTCTTCTTTCACAAATTTTCCCTTTAACGTGAACATATACATTTAAAGTATACACTGCAATCCCTTCAGTATCATTAATAAACTCTCGTTCATGTTTGTTGCACCAGACACACAGTTTTCAAAAAATCAGCCAGTTGGTATGCAATACAAAGGTAAAAGCTGTCCTTCTTAAAAAATCTTGCTGCTCCCAGGTGTGTATTAGGGGGTTTTTCCCCCAGATTGCTGGAAGAATTGCTGTCCTGTTGGTCTGAGGGTTCATGAGAATGAATAAATTTGCTTGGGAGGATGGACTTGTGGAAACGTGTGAGCCAGCATTATTCTGATGCGGCATTGATTTGGTCATTAAAAAAATTAATTGTACTGATCTGTGTTCACAAATGGTGCTTTATGACAAAAGGGTAGCTGGTGTGTGCTTTGGTGATGTTAAAAAAATAAAAGGAAGGTATGTAACTATTGGTTGCACTGTAAATTCTACAGACAAAGAGGCTAGACCTGCCTTATTATCTAAGAGAAGGAGACTGTGTCATATATTATCATTTTTGTTGA
Organism: Lepidothrix coronata; assembly: GCF_001604755.1. NCBI lineage: Eukaryota > Metazoa > Chordata > Aves > Passeriformes > Pipridae > Lepidothrix > Lepidothrix coronata. The sequence goes on along the minus strand of NW_016690312.1, from coordinate 147,517 downwards.
TTTCGTGGGTTGAAAATTCAGAGCTGGCAAAGGACAAATAGGCACTGGTCAATATTTCTATGCAGGTTTCCTAACTGAGGAATTTTACACTCATTAGGTTGCTTTCTATCATGCCTAGAGCACGTCACCCTCAGCTGTGCAAGTCAAGGAGCTAATGCTGCCCATCCCTTAACCAGGCTCATGTGTGCTAAGTTTCTGATTTTAAAAAGAATAATAAAATATTGAGATGGTAATGAGAATTTTGTGTAATTTCAAAAATAATCTGTTAAGTCTGGAGGAATTCCACAGTGCTTACTGTCCCCTAAATACAGCTCATGACTTGATAGCAGGTGACTTCCTCTTTCATAAGAAGGAATTCTGAAATAAAAGGGTACTTTGACAGTAAAAACCTCACGCTCTGGGACAAAGATCTTTCTCTACCCTGCTGCTGATGGTAGCTTTGTTGGCAGAGTAGGACAGAGGATGAAAAAATTCCCCAGTGCCTGCCAAGCTGGAGCCTGGCAGAGCTGCTCTGTGCTCCTCTGCACATGCTGCCTCTCCAGCTTCCCACCCTCCGTCCCTGGGGGAACACAGGGCCCCGTGTTCTCCTCACCCCCAGGGCACAGTGTTGGGGTCAGGGCCTGCAGGAGGGTTCTGGACCCAACACCCACAGCCCAGGTGGAGGGTCCCAACCTCAGTTATCTCAGTCAAGCCTTACTTGAAGCAGATGCTGCTCCTGTACTTGGCATCATCCCTTCCCGGCTGGCCCAGAGCCACCCCTGCCACCTGCCCTCCCCTGCTGGACACCCCTTCTCCAAACCTGCTCCTCTGCTCTCTCCCTGGCAGCCTGAGGGTTTGGCTCTGAGGCTAAACCAGCGGAGGACTTTGAGAGCTCTCAGGTGCTGCTGTGCCACAGCGCTGGCTGTGGAGGTGGGGCCAGCCCGGGCACAGCCCCTGCCCGGTGCCAGGCTGTGCCTCACCTGCACAACCCCTCGTGCTCTGGGGTGTGAGGCAGCAGCACCGAGACACATACAGGGGCTAAGGAAATAGCTACAGCGTGCATAATATTAATAATAATAGATCCACTGTATTGGTGGCTGCTCTCGATTTTCAGCTTTGACAGGTCGTTATTAAAGGACCAGACATGTTTTAGAAATGGTGAGTGTAAACATTACTTCACCTCTTTGCTATGAGTACTTGGTGGAGCTCTGCTCCCTCTTCTTTTTATTTTTTTCTTTTTCCTTAAGAAAAGAGGAATGTTTTCTCTTTGTGAATAGGTGTAAAGTACGAGCTTGTGCCAAGATGCCTGGTATTTGGCCTCCTCACATGCTTGCAGGGCATGGGCTGCATGTAAAGCAGGAGGAGTGTAGAGAGTTGGGACAATGGATATTGGGGAGTAATTGAGAGATTAAAAAGAAATCTCAGACACTGCAGGGAGACAAAGATTATAATGAAAATAAAGGGAAGGTATAAGGGCAAACCTTTGTAGGGCAAGAGAAGCATTGCGCTTTTTTTTTTGAGGGTCAAACCCAGTCATGCAGCTTTTCTTTGTTTCTTGGCATGTGTGTACTTTTAGCATAACAAGGCCATTGTGGTGGAGCTTTTTTGGTAAGAAGTTAAAATAAAAATCTATAGTGCTACTGTACCATTCTTCCTGTCCTCTTCATCCTTCTCTTCACATTGTTCAATTCTCTGCAGGCAGAGTGATGGAGGGGAAAAAGCTGATGACACCTACATGGTTTTCATCTCTCTGTATCAGTCTCCTCATTTGAATTATTATTATTTGAAACCCAGAGAACTGTTTTCTAAACAGCTCAGACTTGAGGCCAGTTTGAAACTTCACATTAAGCAAGTGAACAAAATCTCCTCTGTTTTGTGGCTTAGTTCAGTAAATAGATGTTCCAGTTTGCTGCTGCCCTGGGATGTGCTGCGGTCCTTGATCAGGCTGAACAACCACGGCCTGGCAGGAGTTCAGGGGAGCTGGAGCTCGGGAATGAAACCCTCCCAGGACAGGCAGGAGGGAGTGGGTCAGAGCAGTAACTGGAATCAGAAACTGAAAAAGAACTGAAGCTGGGAACTCATCTGTGCACTGATGGCACTCGGATTGTAAGGGACCTCTGTCCACCTCTGACACTACAAGTGGACTTAGAAGGAAATTTAGCTGATTTACCAATTCCTAAATAGAAAAACACTTTCAGAATTCTGTCATAATTTCTAAATAGAATTTCCCCTCACACACAAAAATGAGCATTAGAAAAACTTTCCAGGTGAACAAATCATCTTTTACTTCAGAAGAATATAACTTTCAAAACACTAATGGTGGTTTGAAATACCTCCCTTTTAAAGGGCTATTGCTACTCTTGAACACTCTGTTACCCCACTTCTTAGGAAGAATGCATAGGAATATGTCATATTAGATTCTGTCCCAGTGCAATAGACTTCACAGCTATTTTAAATAAAAACTAGTACAAATATAAACAAATAAAAATTAGTCCCAAGTGTATCTGAACTAGATTTAATGTTTACATTTTATTTTTCATAAAAATTATTAAACTTCTAAAACCTTGGGAGTTTTTCATAAATTAATTATATGGCTAACCTTGGAACCTAAAAGAAATAATTATTTAGACTACTGTAATGTAATACATGTTGTGCTGTACCGTTGACACTTTGTGTTACAAGAAAAAAGTGATGCAACAGTGAAATCCCAAATTTTCATCCAGAACATTTGTAGGAACCTTGAAAATAATTTTTTGTTTCCTACTGAAAACAACCGTGAAATTTGTTTACTTACAAAACAGAAACCCAAGTTTTATGTAGCTGCATTAGTAAGTACAATAAATTCCTGCCTTGTATGAAGGCTTAGAGAAGGCTCCAGGGAGACCTTATGTGACCTCACAATACATAAACAGGGCTTATAAGAAAGATGGTGATGGACTCTTTAGAGCATCTGTGGTGATTGGACAAGGAGTAATTGTTTTAAACTAAAATAAGGTCACTCCAGACTAGATACAAGGAAGAAATTTTTCACAGTGAAGGTGGTAAAACACCAGCACAGGTTGCCCAGAGAGGTGGTGGAAACATCCCTGGAAACACTGAAGGTCAGGCTGGATGGGGCTCTGAGACCCCTGATCTCACTGAAGATGTCCCTGCTCAGTGCAGGGGGCTGGACTTGGTGACCTTTGAAGGTCCCTTCCAAGCCATTCTGTGATTCTAAGAATTATTTTTGGAAGTTGGGAAGAGTTTCCTGAAAGATCTATAACCTTTATTTTGGACTTGGTTTTCATATATGAATATTTGGCCTTTTGGGATAGAAAATGAGGACTGGCTGGTGCCCAGGTGTCACTGGGCTGTGTTATTTTTGTTTGTTTAAAATAGTCACTAGTGGGATGCAGAGCAGGACATTCCTTCATGCTCATGAAGCTTCACGAGATTGCTGCTGTTCCCTGCTCATCTTGTTAACTCTGCTGGGAGTGGGAACACAAGGGGCTGAGTCCTTCCTTTCTCTTGGGATTTGGGCAATATCAACCCTTCCCAAGGGTAGGAAGGTGTATGAGGAGCAGGCCATTTCCAGGAAGTGTTTTTCCAACATGGTCCGGTCTGGAGCAGCCACCCGCAGTCTCACACGCACCAACACACTGCCTTCCCTCACTTCCCTGTGGGAACACCACAGGATTGGCATCAGTTGGTGGGGATGGCATAGAAATAATTTTGTCAGAGGTCTGCTAATCTGACAGACATCTCTCGTTTTCCAGAAGGCTCCTCAGAAAAGCCCAGCTCGACTATGGGGGCTGACAGGCGTCAGGAAGGGGAGGTCACGACTCGCTGCCTCCATGGAATTCCTTGAAGATATTGCTGCTCAGGAGATGTGAGGGACAAACTGTAAAGATGGGACCTGATGCTTGCAAAGTGGGCCTAAAAAGGATGGTGTGCTTTATCTCTGCCCTTTTTAAATGCTTCTTTTAAAGTTATTTGTGTCACTCTGCATTTACAAAGAACAGCCACAGCCAGTGCTGTGAGCACCACTGATGAGATCTCATAAAAATGACTTCAGTGGTGTGCCATGAGTGAGTTTTTCCAGATTAATAGTGACAAATACTGCCAGGAAATTGGGCCTGATAGCAGAGCATGAAGTTGCAACAGTTCATAGTCATTTGAAAACTTCACCAGAAGAAATCATTTAAATTTCTTTTTGTATCTGTATCAACAATAAAGACATCCAGGGACAAGAATGAGTGATTAAAATACTACTTGGAAGAATAGATGGTCCAGATTTGCATGTCTGAGTAAACAGATCAGCTTCACATTGTTTTCTGGAAGACTTGAACTGGAGAAGTTGTAACCTCTGTAATGCCACCCCTTCCTCCTCGGGGAGTCCCTCAGCAACTGCTCCAGGGGCTTCACATTCCACAGATGGAAAGGGGGTCAGGTCCCAGGGGCAGCCCCAGCCCCGTGTGCTGCCCTTGCTGGAGCCACACAGACCTGGGGAATGTTACCTGGAGGTTGAGGTGATTCCTTTTCACAGCAAGTTCCACCCCCAGCATCACTGAATGCTGAAGGACAGCCCGTGAGTCCAGGAGGAGGAGGCGATATCCCGCTTCTACTGTTTCTGATTTCTCAGCTTCACACACCTAGAGAATGTGGACCATTTTCAGTGCCTGGTGCACAGTAGGTTTACCAGGGAACGATGAAATGTGACCCCCAGGAGTGATCTGTGCCAATTCTGGCATCTTTGTGAATATGGTATTTACTGTTAGGATTGTGCAGTTTTAGTCAGAGGGCAAATTTGGGGAATGCCAGAGTAGAGAACAACCTGTGGCCTCACTGTGTCTGTGATGGGATGACGTATGGGCAGCCACCTGAGGGGGTAGGACCTCGAGGGCTCTAGAGGTAGCAAAGGGTCCTGCTTGGCAGCTGGACCAACCACAATGTATGTTTGCTCCAGAAAAAAATGTGAAAACCTCTAGGATATGAGGATGGCAGAGGGGAGAGAGTGAAATTAATAAAACTTCCTCATCATCACATGTCAGACGAGAGGAAAAAAGGTGGAAAAAATGAGGGTAGAGATCTGTATTTCAGGTTTCCACCTGCCAATTCCATTTGTACAGACTAGACACCTCCTTTACAATTGTGGGTTTGATAAGGTCCAGCACAGGTGTTTTGCTGGTTTGTTTTTTTTTAAACTTGGCATTAATAAGCCTTTTCCTAAAGAAATCATGCCAGAAATAGGTTTTTTGCCATTGCTTTATCAGTCCCCTTATAACTTCTAAATTTTGGGCCAACTTCTAACCAAATTTGGTTATTCTTAAAGTGATGTGAAAATAGCTGGGCAGAAAGGAACTTTAACTTTTTCTGAGGGAAAAAACTGTATTCATTAGAGAATCCTCCGAGGACTTCAATCTTGGGACATAAAAATCTATGAGAAATAATACTTTATTTTGCTGCTGAAAGAAGTATTTGTGTTAACATCTTAACAAGATCTTTAAAATGTTACATTTAAAGAGACTGTCTCTATAATTTTGAGGCTATTAATCCCTTGTACTACAAATGTTTATGTGCAAGACTAGTCTTGGCAGATCATTAGGCTCATTAATTTCTTTAAAGCTCTTCTCCATTAAGCCCATGCATAAATACTTGCAATATCAGGTCTTTGCTGAAACTAAATAAATGCTAAAAAGAGCTCTTTACTGTGGCTGGATTAAATGTTTTCAGTGATGCTGTATCATTTGCTTCAGGATTGGGGGGTTTTTTAATGGAAAGGAAAAAATGGTAACATTCAGCTTGCTCATGATACAGGGATATGAGGGGATAAGTAGGGTTATTGACCCTCTGCTCCAGCACAGTATAGCTGGAAAAAACAAACTCTGTATAAATTAGATAAAGAACTTTGATTTTATGAGTTATGGTGATAGGAAAATGCCTGCAAAGTGCAATTCTGTTTACATAGTTTAAAAAAATTGATAAATGTTCTATGGCTTATTTACACAAGGGAGTTGAAGCTGAATCAAGTGGTAAAAAAAAAGGCAACACAGTTGCTCTTGATTATTTAGAAAATAGGAAAAAATACCACACTGATGTCAGACTGGCACTGTTTTTCAAGACTTAAATTAGCATTGAACAGTCTGTTCTGGGAGCCCGTGGGTTTGGTACATTTTTTTTCCACCGCAGGCAGCACTGGGTTGATGATCATTGCTCTCCTTGCTTCGAGTACTGGGGCTGCTCAGTCAGGAATGCAAAACTAAACCCAACAACAGGGAGGAGGAATTATTGGGATTGTTTACAAATTTGGATTTGCATGAGGGAGCGGAGATGTTGACAGTTACACTTTAGGAATCGAGCTACCACAGCTGGATAAACATGTATTGGATATCTCAAGGCCTCGCTCCCTCCCACCCCCATGGCAGAGAATGAACCAAATGCAAGTCCAAGCTAATCTGAAAAATAATAGAGCAGCTTTCAACAAAACCTATTTATCTATGAGGTCAAAAAGCCTCAGCCTAGTTCCACTCCTAGACAGGCTCTTCTCGACAGCACCGTCATCCTATCTCGGGGCCGGGAGCTGTGGAGTTACAGACCACCCAGAACTATTGCTCCCACAAGGCAGTGATAGTGCTGCTATGATTTCACTGCCTACAGACTTGAACTAACATTTAATAGCTTGTGTAGCCATGGGAAACCCACTGCATTGTTGTGTTTTATGGATCACTTTTCCTGGATGCTTTTTAGTCACCAATAAAACCGCGTTGGTTGGTTGATTGGAAAAGTAAAGAGGAATTATAAGAAAAGAAAGGGAGAAACAAGCTGGTGTCAGTGTGCAGAGCTTAAGCAAAGGTGTGATTAATAAACAGTTTTATCTTCTTGGGCTTCAGTATGTTGACACACCAGACTTCTGTCAAACTTGGTATAGAAGGACATGGTGTTTTTTATGGTAAAAACATAACAGTCTGTTTTCTGGAATGAAAACATGAATGAATACCAAATGCAAAGTGCTCTAAGTTTTCTAAATCTGTAGACAAACCTTCTGGGGCCTTTAGGGGCATCAGCAATATAAGTAAGTCCAAGTGCAGGCTACAGGAAATAAGCCCTTGTGAAAGCTGCACTGACCTTGTGTTGAGAAAGGTTTGTAGAAATAACTTCCCATAAACCTATTCCAACTGCTGAATGATTTTCAAGTTGATGGTCCATTCCCTATGTAGGTCTGTTTAAAGAAAACAACAAAAACAAACCAAACCAAAACTAAACACAAACCCTAAATAAACTTGAGACTGTTTTAGTGGAGGTTGGGTTTCTATTCTTGCTTCCTCAAGTCAAATGAAATTCTGCCATAGGTTTGAATGGGAGCAGATTTGCTTGAAGAAAGGAGCAGCTTTCCTGGGAAAATATTTGTACACATGGAGATCTGTTTGTGTAAGTGCTGATTTGCATATTCAAGAACCTGTTTGCATAAGGAAATATATTTGAGCCCAGCTGTCCATAAACACTGCAAGGTGCATGGAGGTCTCCTGTTCTTTTAATAAGAAAAGTTTGAAATACTCTGTTACTATCCAAGTGTAATTCAAAGTAATATGATCTCCTTTGCCTTTTTCTTCTTGCTCTCCAAGCTCCCTCACATCCCCAATCCAATAAGATGCCTAGGAATTATGTTGCTTTCCTGGTAAATCTTTGATATCTACAAACAGCTCTTTGTTACAGTCATGCAGACATGAGGAATGTTACCTAGTAGGTTGAGATGAATATTTTTATATCATGTTCCACTGTGGGTAATTAATTGGTAAATAACCAATGTGCTTTCTCTTTTTTGGGTTGTTGTGTTGGGGTTTGTTGTGTTTGGATGGTTATGGTTGATGTTTGGGGGTTTTTTCAGTGCATTAGGATGTAGTGACTCACATCTGTATATTTGTGGTGGGTTTGGAGGGAGCATTTTGTTTGTTTCCTTGGACACATTTTCAGTTCTGGATACTGAAGTCACATCTAGTACCAAATGGGAATGGTGCCATCATTGTCTTCCCAAGAAGTTCCCAGATTTGTGACTGCAATTCTACTCTCTGAGCTGTAATTTTGCATGAGCAAAAATACCAGCAAAAAGATCAGCTTGACCTGAATTCCTGCCAGGTCCTCCATGGCCACACTGGTGTCATGATCCCTGGTGTTTGAGCACTTCCTTTAAAATCTGCTTTCTGGGGATTATTAGCTCTGGTGTGTGGAAAAGTGCACATGGAGGAGGAAGAGCAGGAGGAGGTGGGGAGGGCTCTGTTGTTTCCCTCCCAGATCCTTCAAGTGACTTTGATGCCAAGTACTCTCTGAATTCAGAATCCTTCGTTGTTCTCAGTGGTTATAAAGGTGAATATCAGACATCATACACTTTTTAGATGAACTAATCTCTTGGAAAAAGAGATGAATGTTAGCTGCATTGTCCATAATGCTTCTGTATGGCTAGAAATGCTTCATTTCTATCAGCACACTGAACTAAAGCTGGCTTTCCTCAGTCAGCATGATCTACTTTGAGTGCTGCAGCTCTTGTTTACTGTCTTGTTACATATAAACCTGCTCATGGATTCAGAGATTTTTGTGTGATTTTCTTTTTTGATTAAATCATTTTAGTCAGAGATTTCTTTGAGGTGGTTTTTTTTCCCCTTTCTTGTTTTATAAACCACAGAGAAATGTCCCACTCCCCTTGTTGTTGTTGTGAATTCTTTGGGCAGCATGCCAGCAGAATGTGGTGTCACAGAAACATCTCTTCCCTTCTGAGCAGATGGGTTTCACAGCCAGAAGTGTGTGGGTTTGGTGTGCTGTTCTCGGCAGCCTGAGTCATGTAGCCCAGGAACAGGGCTCCTCTGCTCCCTCCATTTGGCAGCACGTGGCCCTCATAACCTCTAGCAAATTGGAAAAAACTTGTGTGTTTTTCCAAAATATGGTTTGGGCTGTGACACACTTCTTGGTCTGATCTTCAGAGAGAACTCTGAAGCCTTTCCCTGTTTCATTTTCTGGATGAAGAAGGTTTTTTGTTGAAGAAAGACCCACTTACTTGATCTTGTCTGAAAACTGGCCCAAGTGCTTTCCTGGGATAACGTGGCATCTCCCTCCCCAGTGATGGGATCCCCCAGGATCAGACAAAGCATCATCTGGAAGAGCAGCTTGTTTTTCTCCCCCCAACCCCAAGGTCATACAAACACAATGGGTTCAAGTTTGGGGTTTGTTTCTTTCTTTGGTTTTTTGTTTTGGTTTTTTTTCCCTAATGGGGTTGACAGAGCCCTTCATTACAATGAGCTGCTCCTGCTGTTGATTTCTCATTGTCAAAGCAGTCCATGGCTCTTACCTTGGACACGAATCCCATCCTTGTGGGGGCAGAGCTGATGAGCTTTGAAGGGGCAGAGTGATTGCTGCAAACAGTGCAAGGCCAGGCAGGAAGCACGGGGATGTGTGACAGCAGACACACCTTGTGTCCTCCTCTGGTTGGGAAGCACCAGTGTGTGTCCAAGGAAGGGAATGTGCTGCTCTGCTGAGGTATCCAGGGATAACAAAGTCCTAACCAGAGGTCCATGGGGGATATTGCACTTCTACCAGAGACCCAAACATAGAGAATCGGCTTTTTTAATGTTCTAGAAGTTAAGTTTTGATTTAAATGAGATCTTGGACATTAAATTAAACCACCATGCAACTGCAACTATATGATCTCTATGTCATTTACTCCTGTGAACTATTTTAGTGCTTTTCCTTCTAAAAACCAGGTTTGGCCTTAGGAAGGAACTCTATTTCTATCTTCAGAAATCTGCTGCTTATCTTGTAACCATAAGAGATGCAAGCATGGATCTCAGTTGACTTTCAAGTCACATGAAAGAGTCCAAAATATTTGCAATGAAATGTTCTGCTAGGAAACAGCTTTCAAAATTCCATGTGATGATGGAAAACAATCTGTCTTGCCAAAACTTTCCCTACATGTTTAACAGGATTTTAGTTTAGAAAGTCTATTTCCTATCCTCCTTAATAGAACAGCTGCATTTGGAATACAAGGTGACTTCAGGTTCTGCTGTGTGGAAAAACTGTATTCAAACACTCCCTCAGTAAATGTGACTTTGTTATGTTTCTCTGTTTGCCAAATGTCATATTATTTCTTTACTAATATTTGTGTTTTGGTGGTTTCAGCATTTCATCTCGGTCATATCAATACCTGAGAAATGGCCATGTAAATGTAAAATACGAAATTTAGTTTTGATGCAAGATAATAATATAATCTTAAGAATATACCTTTAATATATCATATTATATTTTGAAAGTATGGAGAGAGTGTGTTCATCAACTCTTTTAAAGCACAATATCCTTTTTTTTTTCCTGAATAAAAGTTAATTGTATTAAACACATGGTGGGGCTGTGTTGGGCACTGTCCCCTGTGCAAAGAGTGCACTCCCAAGGAATGCACCGATCCAAAGGTTAATTTTAAGATCCATGGTAAAAGGCCCTTTCTAACTTTAAAACTAAGATTTTTGCCCCAGTTTTGCTTGTGCATGTGGATTTTATCCAGTGATTCTCCATGGTCAGCAACATAGAAATTTGCCAGTCTCCTAAGTATTATAAATATTCTGCTATGAGCTTTTGTATCCAAGATAATGACTTTTCACACAGCAAAATTCAAAGTGATGTGACCACAGGGAGCAGGGAGAGGAGATAAATGCTAAGATTAGAGATTGTCAGACTATTTTGGGCTGAACAAAATGTTATGGAAATGTATCACTTACAGGAACATCTCTGGGACCAGGAGTTGGAGGAGAAAATACTGGGAGGAGAAAGATTGCTTGCACTTGGGACATGAGAAAACAAGTACCTACTGTGTCTGAGACAAAGCAGAGATTGTCACTGCAGGTCACTGGAGTCTGGCAAGAGAAGTCTGGATTCTGGGGATGCCACATCCCAGTGCAGTGCCCAGCATCATCTCTGCCGTGGTTTTGGTGGCCATTCCTGTTCGTTGAGAGGAATTGTGCCAAAGCATCCATGTCTCGTAGGACTTCTGTTCCTAATGCTATGTGGGATCAGGGGAAAAGAAAAAAGCAGAGCAAGATGCAGATATTTGTGGTTGCCACAGAAGAGTCTCGTTGTCCTTGATCTGTCCCTTGATCTGACTGAGTCAAGATGCTCATGAGCTCTGGAGCTGGCTCTTCCCTGGCTGTGGTTTGGAGGGTTGTTAACGGTGCTCAGCTGCTTTTTGGGAGCTCTGACTGGAATCACCTTGGTCATCCCCCTCTGTATAAGCGTGTTTCCCTCCCACAAGCCTTGTGTTCCTTGGAGTCTTCCCCACTGGAAATGTCAAGGAAGAGATTTTGTTCTGCTTTGCTGTCCCTTTTGGGAAATGACTGAGATTAGGATTACTGACCAGACTGGTACCTGAAAGAGTGAATCTGAAGATATGAAAGGAGAAGAATTAATGCAAGAAAACAGTAAAGAAAATAGATGTGAAATAATAGCACCAAATTTTGTACTGCAGAAAATGTTGGGATTTGTCTCAACTATGCCTTGTCAGGCTCTGTCAGCTCTCCTTGACTGAGGTAAAAAGTGGTGTGGGATGATAAAAACAGTGTACCAGTGACTAATCATAGCTAAAAACTGTCCCAGATAAGCTCAGAAATGCCTTCTCCAGACATTCTTTTATAATTTGTTCTTTTTTGGGGGGGTTCCCTGAGATGAATGACTTGTAATGCTCTTAAATTGTCCATCCCTTGGAAGTAAAGTAAATGCACGTGTACAGTTTTAAGTCGTGATTATGGTTTTAAGTGGGGCAACTCTATTTTTTGCTGGTGTTGAAGAGCCAGCTTGCAGGTTATTGTGGTGTCATTTGCCTTCAGCAAGACAGCACTCTCTGAAGGGTACCATTTAGGGATGGAGCAGCAGGGATATGCTGGTGTCCAGGGCCAGCAGTCCTGGGGAAACCCACACCAAGGCTTTGTCACACACAGAAACTTCCTGTGAGTCTCACTTCTAACATTTGCTGATAGTATTACAACTTTATTGATTTGTACCAGAAATCCTTCCTCCTTAAGTATCAGCTGTGTGATGCTCATATGTGGTTTGTGAGGGTCTCTGCTAGTGGGGAAGAAGATCTTCACCTTGGTTAAACTTCACTCAGAGTTTGCTTGCTGCAATAGTCCTTGTGTCCACTTGACTGGCTCTCTTTTACCCTCATCACTGTTCTTAGGGAGGGAATAAATGTCCCGTGAAAAACATCCTCTTGGTTATTTCACAAGCATTGCTGGGGATACTGTCATGGGAAGTACAGTCCTTCCCTGGAATTCTGCAAGGAAAACCCACATAGACCTTGTGTAGTAGTTCAGTTCATTCAGAAACCCCACTACAGTTATGTTTATTAAGTAGAAGTCCTATGTTAGACAAAGTTGGATTTATGTAAGTACTAAATATTATATGTTTACACATCCAGAGGGGTTTTTTTCTCCCTCTCCTCAGACATCTCTTTCTAAATCTTTCCCTAGTGTCCATCACCAGAGGGTCCATCAGCACACAGACATGGACAAATTATTTCTTGTGATACCCCTGGGAGATGGAAAGAGGGGAGAGAAACCAGCTCTGTGGATGGGTTACTGGGGATTAAGCAAATTGCTCAAAGAAAGTGAGAGAAGGCAGGAGCAGATGTGTTCAATATTGTCCCTGTACCCACTCCTCAGCAGTGCTGGGTGAATGAGTGTGGGTTCAGGAACCTGCACTCTACCTCCCTTCAAAACTTTAAACTGTGTCAGCACACCAGGCATCTGTGGGATCCACAAAAAGACTTGGAAACAAATGTCTCTTTGCACTTTGAGCCCTACTCATTTTGGAAATCCCAACTTTGGAAAGTTGTTCTGCACAGAATTGGAGAGAGGCTCAAGTTTCAAAGGGCAGTTTTCATCTTTTTTTTGTCATTTTGTTGACTCTTCAGCTCTGAGGTTTGCTGTTGGCTTGCATGTAGCCATAATAAGATTGCTGAGAATTCTTTTCAGTACATGTGCAGGCCTGGGCAAAATGTCCTGCGACATTATGGGAGGTTTTTTCCTGAGAGAAAGAGTTCTTACTGCTCCTCATAGAAAACTTAATAGCAGTTCTTAGGAATGAAGCTGTTTCATCTATTTAATTTCTTTCAGAATATCAGCTTGATAGGTTTACTTGTGGAGCTGCAGTACTTTCTTGGTCCTGAGTGTAAATACAGCCCATACATCCTCTTTCCCAGTGGAACTCTGTGACCATGGTTGTAAGCTGTTGTTTGTCCACTTAGCTCCTTATGATGAATGCTGGGTACAAATGCTGCTGTCCCTGAGTCAGTTCTCTGCTGGCCAGAGCCCTGTAACCCATGTTTGGCTTTGTTTTGATGGGTATGTGTTTAATATTACCTGGGTAAGTCTACAGATCAACAGTTTTATTGCTGCCTGGATTCCAGGCAGCAAAAAGTCTTTCTTTTCCCAGTGGGAAATCAGGAGGCCTAGTTCCTGCAAGAAACTTCATATAAAATTAGCAGTTGGGCTTCTGCTCAGAAATTATTTACCCACTGTCAAATACTCACCAGTGATGCTTTGATCCATGAACAGGACATCCCTGGGACCTTTCCTAAACTCTTCTCTTTAACAATGATTTTTTTTAACTTCATAAAAACATCTACATGGTTTCAATTTATAGAGTGCCTTCAGAAGGTCGAGCAGGCAGAAATAAATAAAACCCAGTATGGAGTGGGGGTGTGTATTTGGAAATTACTGATTGTACCTTTCCATTTTGTCTCCAGGCTTTCCCACTCAGCCTTGGGGAATTGAGTTACCTTGTCATGTGGCACACCACTGATTCCTGCACAATAAGCCATGATGTGCACATGCAGTCTGTACCTGTACCCTCAGAGACAACCAGGTAGGAGATATGGGAGACTTTTTCCCAGGAAATAACCAGAGTATTCTACTGGATTACCAGAAAAATCCCGTTTCCAAAAAGTTACAGTAGGTAATATAAGCTTTTGCTGCTTTTGGCTATATGATCATATTGGTGTGCTACAAGCAAAGGAAGAAAACAGTAAACACATAGTTCAGGTCAGCAAAGGTTTGTGCATGGACAGAGAGGGTCCTGTGGGTGGAAACAAGGTTCAGCATTGCTGACCTTGCTGGGGAGGCGAGCTGTGGGCTCACTGTCACCTCCAGGAGGGACAGTGCACCAAGATCTGAAGGGAAGAGAAGGGCTGGGGCTGGGGGGGACCCCTGGAAATGAGTGATGATGGCAATTGTCAGCAAGGACCTTCAGGCACAGTCAGGTGAGCAGGCAGCAGTGGCTCCAGCTGATCTGGCTGGCAGGTTTTGGCACCCCTGGCATGGACACAGGGCTGGGCTCCTCCTGAGAGCAGGCAGAGGTGCTGGGAGAGGAGCAATCAGGTGTCTGTCACAGCTACCTTGGCCCATCTCTCCTGCACAAAGGGATCTGTGCCAGAGGAAGACTGTTTGATTTGGCTCCAGTGTGCATGGCACAGAATAACAGACACAATAGCTGGAAAACAAAGCAGGCAGGCACCTGAGCACAGAGCCTTGAAGCTCTTAAAATCTCATCTGGAGTCTGACTCAGCAACTGAAATCTTTGTACATGCAGCTCATTTCTTGAGCCTGCAGTCAGTGTTCTCATGAGCTGTGCTTTCAAGTATTTAAGCTGTAGTCATATAGACTTCTGTGTATACATTTGAATTCCTTTTCCTGCCCTTGTATCATTTCAGAGCCTGTGGCTATGGCAAAAAATGAATGTGGAGGGGGGTGTCCCTTAGGCTTTATTTATCTATTTATTTAAAACCCATCATGAGTGCTGTGAAGCATTCACAACTATGGAAAGACTTTGTTAGTAATCGGTGGGGGAGGGGCAGTGATGGGAAAACATGCCTTCTGATCTATTTTAGTCCTCTAAGATGGCAAAAAAATACCCTACAAACTGCAAGAGTCATCTGGGAGTAGGACGTTTACTGTTTCCCCCTTGCACGCCCCTACTGCTGCTCCGGGGACTTTTAAAAGCCCCGAGTGGCTTGAAAGGTAGATGTGACATTGAGCAGGGAGTCACTGAGGGGGGACTCCCCCAGACCCCTGAGAGTAAGTGAAGTGTGTGGGGCAGCTGCTCTGTGTCACTGCTGTCACACTGGGGCCTGGCTGGAGCAGGACGGGAGGGAGGTGCTGCTGCACGGAGCTGTCCTGCTGCTCCAACTGGGAGCTTCACCTGCACCTGGTGGATGGGGAGAGTTGGACAAATACTTAGTTAAATTAAATTATTAAACGTAATTATTAAATCCTTAATAATGCATTCATTCAGGCCTCTGCTTGTTTTGGATCACTGTGCTCTGCTGTGGGACTGTGAGATGCAATGAGTTATGAGTGGCAAACTCCAAGCTTGCTGCTTCTGAGCACCATCCCCTTCCGAGCTCTCTGCTGCTCAGAAGATGACTGCCAGTGTTTGGTGCTCAGCAATGGTGGTTGTTCTGGTTGCTTATGGCATGATTCATTGGCTTAAAGTTAAGCTGATACTTTGGGACTCTACCGGATATCCTGTTCTGGAGAAAGAGGGTTTTGAGGGAAACCCAAAATACTCTGCTGCATCAAGTTTGTTGTCATTGTCTTTCAGTGTTAACATGCCATTTAAGACATCTCTGATAGTCTAATTTTCTGTTTCATAGATATTATACACAGGCAAAGAACAAGAAAACATACAGGCCTCCTCATTATTTAATTTGGCTGAAGTTTAACAGGTTTGTTGGAAAAACCTTTCTTCCTTCAGGACATAAAAGCAGGGTTGCTGCTGTGCTACAGTCATGCCAAAGGGCTTTGCTGGCATTACATACATAAATGAAGATTTGGGATGAATTTTACTCTTTGGGTTAGTGTTGCTGTTTCTTACTTTGTACATTGTCCTTGTACATTAAGTCTACATTGTACACTTAATCATCAAACAGAATAACTAAAAGACTATCTGACTCTTAATTACAAGTGAAGAGCAGAGTTGTAGGAACTTTTGTGGGTTTGGCCAAAAGGAATGTTTGTCTTTAAAGTTCAGCATTAAAAAAATGAAACGTTAAGGAATCTTTTAATTTTTGCTGGTTTGAGAAACGAGGCAAACAGAAAAAAAATCCCAGTGAAATCAACTGCCAAAAAATAAGCTGACCATGGATTAAATTCAATAGTACAGGAGATTTAACCTTCCAAACTCCATTTGAAAAATGTTTCTTCCATTCAAGGCAGAGCTGGATTGCTTGTGGTTATACTTTATTATGTAACCTTGTCTGGGAAATTGAGATTTGGAGGGGGGGGTCCCATTGAAATAACTGTTAAAAATTCCTTAGAAAACAGCACGGTTGCTGTGGGAGAGCACTTGCAGGTGTCTGTCCCTGCTCACCAGCTGGAGCAAGAGCACTGGGGCCGGCACTTTCATTTAAACACTGCAACATTTAATATTTCTCTGATGTCCTTCTGATCCTTTCTCTTGAGGAACTGAATGAAAGTAAACACAGAAGACATTCAGTGATGTTCCAAAGTGCACATTTTTGGCAGCAAGGAGCTTTCTCCCAATAGCTGCCTGGGAGTTTACAAATCTGTCACATCCTCATCCATTTTGTGAACCTTCCTTGAGGCTGCACCTGCCTCCCAGATACAGAGGGAAGAGAGAGGCTGTAGATTTGTGATCCATTTGCTGATGCTTCATTAGAGCTGAAAGCAAACAGCCACATGTTAATGGGCTCAGCACAACACCTTGGGTGGCAAAACATCCTGTTGCTTTTTGGGAGGGAGCACTGGGTGAGTCAGTCGTGCTTTTTGTTGTGTTTTCCCCAACTTGGACTACGGGGATGGTTTTTTTTCCTGAGTGAAGCGTAAATTTCTCCAAGTTATTCTTGCTGAGAAGACAGGACAAATAGTCAAGTAATGGAGACTGAGTCACTGAGTGGAGAAGGATTCCTGGCGCTGCTGTGTTTATCCTGCACTGGAGCCGACAGTGGAATAAAGAGGGCAGCAGCGAGTCACGATCCTGCAGGACCGGGCGGGAGGGAGCTGGCTGTGCAGGTAACACAGCAGAAACATCTTCGGAAAGGCTTGAGAGTGAATTGTGCTAAAAACACTGTGTCGGTATTCATAAAGCACATGTTTGCTGGTGAAATGTGGGCCACAGTAACTCTCTGATCTGCAAAATTATCCAAGTGTTTGTCTACAAACACGAAGGCTTTTTTTATTACTAATATTTGGCAGGTTGTCCATTGTCGTGTTAGATTCAGGCATAGAAACTGAATTAAGGCTTACTATGGGATTTTGGAAGTGAATTGATTATTATTGCAGCTCAGCGGCTCTGGAAATGCACTGAAATTCTTTTAAGAATGACATGGTCTGTCCCTGCCTGTTCCTATCTGCAGGACAGTTTTGTCACTGGCTACTCCAGGCTCGCTGGGTGACGAGACTGTCACAGGAAGATTGCAGCTCCTTTGGTTTCAAAGTTCCCTTAGTCCCAGATACAACCAGTTTGATGTGAGCAGCCCTTACTGATGGAGCTGAATGCTCTGAAAGGATGGAGGGCATGGAAAGGCTCATTTCTTGGTAGCAGCTTTTAGTCAGCTAGAAACACAAAACCAGACTGGTGGAGTCTGGATTTGGATCCTCGGATGCAGATGCTTTTATAGCCCCTCTGGCTTCAGTCAGACCTACCACATAGGTACAGATCTGTGAGGAATCAACTACTCGTGTTCTCCTTGCCACAGTTTGGGAAGGGATCTCCTGACCAACTGTGTCCCTATGGGCTTTATTAAGAAACACCTGAACATAAGTATTTACATCCATAAAACACATATGTATGCTCTAAAACAGAAATGCTCACTAATTCTATTTGAAGGCATCCCTTCAAGGCTGGCAGTGATGTGGATGTAGAGCACCAACCATTTTCTACAAATTCTAGTACCTTTTTCTGGTGGGAATAGACTAGAGACAGCCCAGAAAGACTTCAGGGTAAGTCCTGAATGCTTCCAAATGTAGTTCATGATGTAGCCTCAGAGAGGCAAAGGTTGCTTTACAGATACAGAAGGCATCTGTACAACAGCAAGGCATTTCTTCACTAACAAAGAATTAGTTATTTGCAAATAACTGTTGGGTTTTATCAGCTCTTCTCCCTTTTTCATGGCAGGAACAATTTGCTAAAATAGTTTAAATAGTTTGAGGCAGCTTAATACTTTACAACAAGTATTTGTGATACTCTCTGCTGTGCAGTCCATCTTCACAGCAATTCACAACAATACATTTCGTTCCTTCCCCTGCTTGTTCCTGCTCAAGTCTCCTGATAAAAGCCTGAGTTCATCTGGGAAGGTACCAATATATGTCTCTTTCACACCTAGCTAAATAATTTTTCACATGGCTTCTTTAAAAGCCTTTGGCTTTATCAGCGGAAAAAATGCTTGGAAAGGAGAGATTTGGTACTTAAATTAGTTCTATCAGCACTCTTTTTTTTTTCTTTTTTTTCTTTTTTTTTTCTTTCTTTTTTTTTTTTTTGGTTGGCTGGGACTTGTTCTCACAGAACTTCAAGCTGGATTATTTGTGTTAAACTTCCTGACTGAATTCCGAACAAGTCATCTTTCCCCACAACGCTGACCTTTAGTACGAGGCCAATATAATTTTAATTTGTTTCAAGTTTCCCTTATAAGCAAGAGAACAAGAAACCATATCCCTCTAAGACCTGGTTAGCTAGCTGCGTGGCAAAATGTTTTCAGATTCTAAGGAGGAAAAAACCCCAATCCAGTTGGATATTCCAAACTGCCATCCAAGTGGCATGTGTGGGGTTAGCTCTACCGCCTTCCAAGGAACTAGTCTAAAAGCTATGGAGAATACTGAAAGGTATGAAGTAACTAACCCGTTTTTGATCAGGGTTATGCCCTGATGGAGGCATTGCAGGGCGAATTCCAGGCTCCTGTTGGTGGTCTGTGGCCGTGGTGGGGGCAGAGGTGCTGGCCTGGGCTGTAGTTTGCTGAGGACATCAGGCCACCCCCTTGCAGTGCTGCTACCCCAGTGTCCTGCTGGCACAATCATCTGGTCACCCGTGCAGGGAGCAGGAACCAGGCAATGGAGCTGCCTGAATGCAAACCTTTTTTTTTTTTCTGTCTTTCTTTTTTCCTTCTCTGGAATAGTTTTAAAGCAGACTGGTTCCCTGCTCTGCTCCTCTGCCTGTGCCACCATGGGAGGAGGGCAATGTAGGAACAAGTGACTTGGAAGAAGCATCCTATACTTTCATTTTCCAGCCACAATGAGATGGAGGACAGGCAGTCTCAGTCCTGTCACGGTAAGGAATTGCTGGGGAAAGAGATGGATTTGGCTGAAGCAAATCTTGGTAGTTCCCTGTTAGGAAGAGAAGAGAGCAACATGTTTGGTAAGACAGAGGGCCAACAGTGGGGTGGGCAGCTTGGATACCCTTAAAAATAAGTAAGATATGCTTAACCCAGCAGCAGAGAAGTGCTACAGACAAGAGCCATGGGAGAATCCAGAGTCGTATCTGTTGTGGGGTGCCTTCCTTTATCAGGATAAGAGCATGTTTCCTGGGCAGTTCACCAGCCATTTTGTTCTCACACTTGCTGCTGCCCATAACTGGAAATGCACATTCATGACTTTTGCAGAGATTTGCCTTTTGTTCCTCCTTGCTGCACACTTGGTCTCAAATGCACTTATGGGACTGCAGAGGACAGTGACATGTGGGGAGGTGATTTTTTCCCAGCACTAGGTGGCTGTGTGGCATTCTGCAGTGTGCTGTGCACAAGCATTTTAAAAGTTGGGAAGTGGGCCATTCTCATGGAAAGAAAGGCTTCTGTGTTTTCACACCTCTTCTTCAGTATGATCTTGTTGACGTTAGGAAAGCAAGGAATGAAGGCATTTAATTGTCACTGGCTGCAGACACCCTTATCTCTGTGGAGCAGAGGTGGGCATGGAGCCCACCACAGAAGTGACCTGGTGACTGGGCTGTGATTGCTGCAGTTGGCTGGTGGTGCTGCTGCTGCTTTTTGCTTAGAGTCTTGAATATGAGCATTAAAGAGAGAGTCTGCATATGTAGTATCTGGTCCTGATCCTTCCAATGCTCATGGTACTCGGAGGCCACGGGGTGCTCCACGTGGGACATGAGGAGGGTTAGGTGGAGGGTGTCCACTCCCCAGGGGACACAGGGTGGTGGGTCCCTGACTTCTGGTGATCCTCAGGTGCCCTGATGTGCCAAGCTTTGCTGATGAACCAAGCTTGGAGAGGATTAAGTTGTCCTAAGACCTGGCTGTGCCCCTGGGCTGAGTGGCTTTGCCAAGGCCAACAGTCCCCTCAGGAGCCATGCTCAGCTGTTGTTTTTTCATGAAGCCCAGCTCAGAGAAGCAATTAGTCTCCAAGTGAAAGGCAGGCTGTTGTTTTCCTCACCTCTCGCAGCACTGTCTTCTCTCCTTGCTCTTTTCTCAGCCATGATTTAGTCTCTGTGCATTTCCCTGCCCATTCCCTGCCCTCTCATGAGCAAACAAAAACTAGGTTTTGGCTTAAACATAAATATCAAATCCTGGTGCAGTGGCTTGTGGATCCCACGTGCAGAAAGGCTGATGCAGCAGGGGTTTGGCCATGCTCAGTTATTCCTTTGCAGTGAACAGCAGTGAAAGAACCTTTCTCAACTGAGATCCTTTGTGTCCTTGAGCTTCACCTTTGGAATATTCTGTAGTGATCAGAGCTACTGCAATTTTCCTTTTTTTCCAGGGCTCTCTGGAGGGTAGATCATGCAACCTCACACTGAAAACCACGATGACACAGAGCATTTATTTTACATTTTCATGGTGGCACATCCAGTGTGATGATATGTATTTTAAGAGAAGAAGCCTCGCTGAGGATTAAAGATCTTGGGATGTTCAAAGCTGCTGTAAATGCATAAGGTGAGATATCTAATGAATTACAAGGTCTGCTAAAATCAAATTGTTTGTTAAACCACTAAGTCTAGGGCACAATAATACGTTAGGTCTCCATTGTGCTGGGTACTGTATGTGGGTAGCAAAAGGCT
Organism: Lepidothrix coronata; assembly: GCF_001604755.1. Taxonomy (NCBI): domain Eukaryota; kingdom Metazoa; phylum Chordata; class Aves; order Passeriformes; family Pipridae; genus Lepidothrix; species Lepidothrix coronata. Next base: position 126,520 of record NW_016690312.1, on the reverse strand, counting down.
GGTTTAGGCCCCCAGATGTTTTTTGTAACTGCTGAAATTCTTAAATGATGTCACTTTGCAGCCTTGTTTCATGCTCGCTTTCTCTGAATGCTCTTGAATGAAGATCCCCAGGACATAAGAGTAATGTGCAGGAGTATTTGTCCCCAGGATTTTGCACAGTTGATCAGACGTGAAAAGGAGACGCTGCAGTGACTCATCTGACCTTGCAGACCCAAGACTCCGAGTGCAGACAGTGGGCTCTGCTAAGGTCCCTATCCCAGGAATGCAAAGCATTCCAGAAGCTTTCCTCAACAATTCTAGATAGCGGCTAGCAATTTTCTCACCAGTGTTATGTAAAATGGACAGAGAAAGCAAAAGACTAATTGGGTAAATTATTGCAAACTGCTTATGAAATCCCTTTAATTTACACTTAGCAACACAAACCCACGGCAGGAATGGTACTGCTAAGGACGGCTGAAATATATTTTCTTTATATTTTTCTTTTTAATAAGGGCAGTTTCCAGTGCTACACATAGGAATTCTTCTTATAGCAGAACTGCTGCTATGTTAGGCCAGAAAGATTTTGGCAATACTGAAAGATTTGCTAGTGTTTACTCATAAACTTGTAGAATTGCAAGACTGTCTTCCTTGTAATTAAAAACAGCTTTTTGCCCTCAGAAACTTACTGTCCAAATTTCAGTGGGATAGATGGGTACAGGTGGTGGGCATGGCGTGTCCCCAGCTCTAACTGGCAAAACTCATTTAGCCATAACAGCAGAGGAGGGCATTAGGGAGGGATTTAAAGGAGGATAACGAGGTAAATAACTTTGGAGTTCCTTCTAAATGCCAATCCTCTATAATCGGGAAGGGCCATGTAGGAGCAAGCCCTTGAGCACAGGGGGCTGGGCTGGACCTGCCGTGCCCGGGAGGGGCTGCAGGGCGGTGGGAGCTCCCAGGCTGCCCAGGGAACATCCCCTGGCACTGCCAGCGAGGGGAGCGGGGGACGCCCTCTGTGCTGTGCTGGTTCCTGCAGCCCAAGCCACTCACAGAGCTCTGAATGACCAGCTTGGAATATGTTTAATGGAGAATAGTGGGGCTGGAGCTCGGGGTTTTTTAGGGGAGGGGGGGAGGTCAGTTTGTTTCGGTGTCTCATTTTCCATTGCAAGCGAACTGCCGCACGTGTTTGCCCTCTGCAGGCAGCGGCCGAGCCGGACAGGTCTCTGGGGGCAGCGGCCCGGCCGGAAGGGGCCTGCCAGGGCTGCTCTGGGATTTGTTTGCTTTTGATTATGGGAAAAATAACCCGAGATATTTCTGTGCATGCAGAGCATTCTTAATGACTGACAAATCTGTTGTCAAGTAGGGACAAGGGGGAAGTGCCATCCTGGAAGACGGCTCAAATGTGGTTTGGAATAGGTTTAAAAAACCCAAACAAAAACTTATTTTTAGTGACTTCCAGAAGCTTCTACTACCAAAAAAAAAAAAAAACAACAAAAAACCCCAAAACATAACTGAGATAGCTGCACAGTTAAACCTGGCCTTGCTGTGGTGGAACTCAGTGGAGCTCATTGCAGTTCACAGCAGAGGCAGGGCAATAGGGTCTCCTCCACAGCCTCCCAAAAAACCATCATTGGTCTCCTCCAGGTGAGGAACCCAGCACAGGGGCTGTCAGGAGGAACCCAGCACAGGAGTTGTCAGGCCTTGTGGGGTCATTTACACAGTGTGGGGGGATTGCTGAGGTTTTGTGCTGGCCCTCAGCTCCCATGAGCCATCCCAATGGTCCTTCAGGAGAAGAGGTGCTGTTCTTGCCTTTCTAGTGCCTGCTTGGTAGCTGGCTCTGCTGGGCCCACCAGGCAGCACTGGGGAGGACTGAGGATGCTCCTCACAGGTATCTGATTTGAAGTAACTTTGATATTTCTGCTGGAAAAAGTCCTCTGGTGACATTCCCATCTCCTTCAAAGTCAGTGCACTTGGCACCATGCAGAAGGCTGAGCAGTGACCATCTGCTCTTCAAACCAGGCACTGGCTGGGTCACCTCTGCCTGTCCCACCCTTTGTCCACCTTTGTTTTACCTCAGCTGTCAGGTAGTGAGAGGAAATGTGCTTATGTACATGCAAGTGGTACTTGCCTCCAAAGAGTAATCTTGGGAAACACAAAATGCTCTGTAACCTTTTGTCAGTGAATTTGATGTGACCTGATTCACTCTAAAATGAACTTTGCACACAACAGCCCTTTAGCCCACTTACAGCTCTACATGTGGATTTATTAGTTGTATATATTGAATATAGTATTGACAGTCAGTTAATATATATGGGATTGGGGCTTTTTCGAGGTGGGAGGTGCTGTAAGAACAAAGCTTTGTCCCCTCCACGAGCAGATACAAAGGACAACATGTAGTGATAGTAAAACTGGAGAGATTTTGATGAAGCACCCAGAGACTGCTCATGCACCACAGCAAGAGCTTTGCTGTTCTCTGCACACAGGGCTGGCAGCTGGCACGTTACACAGTCCTGTTCCCTGTGGAAGCACTGCTGAGCCTCTGCAGCACCCTCTGTACTGCTACTTTCTTTGGGCTGCATGTTTAGAAACAAAACTGCAGTTAAAGATCCAGCTCAAGCGAAACAGCATCTTTTGGTACCTCCTCTGTGCTCCCTGACTGTGCCTGCTAAGCCTGCAAGCACATTCCTGCTGCAAGACATCCTTAGGTGCCAATAAAGCCATAACATTTTTGGGAAAGATGATATGGAAATTACTGACTGCAGTGCAGTAGGTGCCCAACTTCATAGTATATTTTGGCTCACCAGCAAACGAAAAGATTTCACGTTTGATGATATTACAATTAATGCAAAAAAAAAATTCAGTTAAATTATACCATGAAATCCAGTATGTTTTATCAAAGCATTGTCTGGCAGCTGCCAGAGCCTTTGGGATAGCAGGTTTTCTCCTGTATGTTGCAGAATAAAATAAGAAACATTTAAAGAAAACTTTGTTTTGCTCCACCTTCCTTCTTTTCTGATTCTGTTTGAAAGATGCAACAGCACAATTTTTAAGGACTTCTGCTCTCTTTCAGAGGCATTCATGGACTCTTCCATATAGACATCTTTGTTGCAAATATTTTCTTTTAAATAGAGAATGAAATAGTATTTACAGTCAAGTAAAGGCAGATCTTACTACAGCTGCATGTGTCTGACTTTTACCATTAACTGAGGTATATTGGGGTGATAAAAGAACAGTTAGCCAAATAAACTGCAGTTATAGCTTTTATGGGTGAGGAGTGTAGGTAGTGAATTAACTATTCCAAGTTATGAGACATCACTAGAAGCAATAGAATGTGTCTAAAGGGACCGTAATGTTTGTTGCACCAAGACTTGCCATTTTTCCAAAAGGATTCCTGTGTGACAGTGCCCACCGGCAAGGGGCCTGCGACGAGGGTCCCCAGCCCTGGCCATCTTCCTCTGCTCCCATGCTGGGAAATGCCCTGATAAGGAGTGGAAAAATAAATGGTGCAGAAAGCTGTGATGCTTTTTTTCTGTTCTTTTCTGATGTAGGAAGAAGTGAGAAAAAGGATCAACTCCCAGGTGAGCTCAGGCACAGCCAAGTGTGGAGGAGTGCCATCACCATCCTCTTGGAGGACAGTCAGCAATGCCTGCTGCAGGACACTGGGGCCTCTTTTTGCCTCATCAAAGAAGCTCTGTGGAAAAATCTTTTGGGGAGCCATGTCCACTGTTGGAGGTAAGTGCAGTTAAACATGTGGCTTGCAGGTGCTGCAGAAAAGTCTTGTTGCTCTCCCTGGCATTGCACCCTGCCACACAAGCCATTTTAATTTCCTTCCCTACCCTGTTCCTGTATCCATCATTACACAAAGTGTGTGAGCTTTTGAAAACTTCAGGTGAGACCAGAGCCACACCATACCTGACCTCAACAGAGCAGAATTTATCACTGCTTTATTTCCCCTCTGCCAAGCTCGGCACACTTGACTCACGAAGCTTTCAGCTGCAGGACTGAGGTGGTAAAAGGCACAGCTTGGCACAGTGATTTTCTTTCCTGTCCTGTCTCCCTGGGGGCAGGAGGCAGCACAGCCCCTTGGTTTCACAGTGCCAGGCCCGTTCACACGGGCTGGGAAACGCTCATGGCACCGTTCCCTTCCTGTGCTGGGAGCACCGAGGGGCGTCTCTGGCGTTCATTTGCCTCACCAGAGCAGAGAGTAATTAACTGATCACTTGGCTTTAACATTCCTGCCATAGCTTAAATGTGCCAAAATTTTAATGAACATGCTTTTTTTGGACAGACCACTTAACCACTTGAATTACTGTAACTAACCAATGCAGCCCATGTTCTTTGAGGTGACGACTTCCCAGACATGTCATACAACTGGGGGGGTTGAAGATTTTTTTTTTCAGCCATGATGCAAACCTTTGAGAATTTGTTCTTAAATGTGTTGCTGGATAGATACTTATTTTATCACTTCACTATCAGATCTCCTCATGGCTTCTTACTTTTCGTGCAGTTTTCAGTCTGTACTTTTATGCTTTTTGTGTGAGCACAGTGATTTGTACTCTCTAATGCTGTATGTTGTTTTCTGATGGGACAGAAACCAGCAGCACAGGGACAGTGCAGGTAGTCCAAAATGAGCTAGTTCTTAGTGTATGTTTTAAACAACATGGGAACTTGGGATTGCTCACTGTTAAAAGATGGTGGGAATTGTATTGAGCACTAGGATAGGATCTCAAATGAATATTGAACAGGAAGAAAATATTTTTTGTCTTCTGAGTTTTACTAAAAATTGTGGTTAACTCCATAGCTTTTAAAATACATAATTCAGCTGCTTATGCCCAGTGGTGGTGACTGAGGGGTGACCTGCAGTTTATTCCAGAACCCAATGCCCTCTGTCCAGCTCAGACACCCAGTGAACACTGGTATCTCCTACTCAATGTCAAGCTCTTCTCTCTATTTCTAGACCTTGCTTAGTAGTTCCTCCTTCAAAGTTTCCTATCTGTAAGTTGCCCCAAGCATGAGGTTGTAGCACCAATTGGGATCCTTGTTTTAGCAAATTCAGCTAAATTCAGTGATGGCATCAAGTTAGGTGGGAGTGTTGATCTGCTGGAGGGCAGGAAGCTCTGCAGGGGGATGTGGACACACTGGATCCATGGGCTAACAGTGTGAGGGTCAACAAGGTGTAGTGCTGGGTCCTGCACCTGGGTCACACCAACCCCTGCAGCGCTCCAGGCTGGGGCAGAGGGGCTGGAGAGCTTCTCAACAGGAATGGACTTGGGAGTGCTAGTTGACAGCTGCTGAACATGAGCCCAGGTGTGCCCAGGTGGGCAAGAAGGGCAGTGGCACCAGGCCTGCTGCCATGGTGTGGCAGCAGGACCAGGGCAGTGACTCTCCCCCTGTGCTGGGCACTGCTGAGGCTGCACCTTGAGTCCTGTGGTCAGTTTGGGCCCCTGACTGCAGGAAAGACACTGAGGGGCTGGAGTGTGTCCAGGGAAGGAATGGAGCTGGGGAAGGGTCTGGAACACCAGGAGCAGCTGAGGGAGCTGGGGGGGCTCAGCCTGGAGAAAAGGAGGCTCAGGAGGGACCTTCTGGCTCTGCAAGTCCCTGACAGGAGAGGGGGGCCGGGGGGGTGTCAGGCTCTGCTCCCAGGGAACAAGGGACAGGAGGAGAGGGAACGGCCTCCAGCTGTGCCAGGGGAGGGGCAGGTTGGAACTGGGAAAAACAACTTTATGGAAGGGGTTGTCCAACCTTGGCACAGGCTGCCCTGGGGAGTGTTGGAGTCCTCATTCCTGAAGGGCTTTAAAAGCTGTGTAGATGTGGCACTCGGGGACATGCTTCAGTGGTGGCCTTGGCAGTGCTGGATTAATGGTTGCACTTGATGATCTCAGAGGTCTTTGCCAACATAAACAATTCCATGATTTTTATATACACACATATATTTTGCTTTGAGTGTGCGTGTGTGTGTTGATGGTGTGTTGCATCAAATGACTTATCATCCAACCTCATTTATTCTAGGAGTCTGTACCCCATGGGGACTAAAAGCTGAGTGACAGGGGTTTGAGCTGAAGACACCTCCCCAGCCTAGTTCCCGTACTCCTCATGGTTTCCATAACTGGCCAAATGTCTCTGGTTGGGCCCTGGGATCACCTGAATCCCCGTAGCAGCCAATAGCTGCAAGGTGAGGGGTGCAGCCCTGGGCATGGCTGGTAAGGTGGAAGAACAGGGCTGCCAAAGTCCTCCCAAAACATCTACATGCCAGATTTAGCAACCACGTGTCGTGCAACAGCTTCGTTACACCCGGGCTGTGGCTCGGCTGCCGTGCCAGGGATCCCAGCACAGCCCAGCCCTCAGAGCCGGGCCTGACTCACCCCCTTCCTGCCACGAAAGGATGGGCATTTTCCAGCATGGATTTCCTGCATGGAGGCCCACAAGGGGCACAATATATTTTAAGTTCTTTTCAGTCAGGCTGATTATGAGTTGGTATAAATTCTTGCTGCATTAAGACGTCCTAGATTTTTATTGAGTACATTTGTGTCAACCATGTGCTAAGGCCCTGTTAAAATGCTTTGAGTTGGCAGTCTTTGTGCCTTTTTTTTTTTTCCTTCAAGGAGGGCATGAATTGCTCATTTTGAATGAATTTTTCAAAATAGAGAGAAAATAGCATGGATGTGAAGGCCCTACAGAAGTGTGGTACATCTGTTTCAAAGCACTGAAGTACAGACTGAGTGTCCTAAAACAATTGTGGCATTTGTAACTCTTTCCATTCTGACTGCGCGAAAGAAAAATTTGCCAAAATAGCCATTGTGGGAAAAACCTCCAGTAAGTTTTATTTCCAGCTGTGAAGTCATCTGGGCTCTGCTGAGCCAGGGTGGCAGAGCTGGGGAGGCCTCTCTGGTGGGAGGGTGGCAGCACACCGGAATAGCAGCTCGTGAATATTTGACTTCTGTGAGTCACTGGAGGGAAGAACAGTCACAGGGAGAGCAGACTGACCAGCTTAATGGAAAGGGAAGCCACTGGATATGAAGAAACAAGGAAGAAACTGGTCTTGTCCTCTTTCCCCAGGCCACAGCTGGAGACAAGATGCCAGAACTGATGCACGTTCTGCTCGACAAGCCCAAGGGGTGAGGAAGGTAAATGTGACCAAGCTCCATCTGTGCCATGACACTGGAGACAAGGAAGTGGCAAAAAGCTTCAGAAAGGTAAAATACCAAAAAAATGCATCTCTTTGATCCCATCAAAGCTCTGGCTACAGTTTCTGAATTCCTGTGACTCAGCAAGAATATGGAGAAAATTCCCCAGTCCAAGGTCCAAGTGCTTAAAGCTGTGTAAGTTCATAGCCCAGGCAAGTCTCTTCTGAACACTCCAAAAAATAACAGGAGTCTTGGAAAGCAAATGTCCCTCACTACTGACTGTCCTACATGTGAACTAGCCAGACTGGTTAAAGCTTAATTAAAGCTTGCCAGAGTGGCTAAATTCCTTTCTAAGTGCAGCTGCAGAACGTTAGCTGTGGGCATATTTTAGACCTTAATTAGTAACACTTGCACTGGAGGACCAAAAATCTTTCATGAATGCAGCTGCAATCAATTAATATCAGTCAGGCATTTCTGTGGGCAATACCAGGCTCTCCTGAAAATTGTTTAGTGCCCACCTAGATTTAAAAAAATAAAATTCTTATGCACAACAAACTACAAAAACAAAGATAACTACAAAATGTCTTTATTGAAAAAAAGCAGATTATAGCATCTAAGGTTAAATGAAACTTCTGACTTCAATATTAAATAACTTAAGATGATAGCAAGTTGCTTCTTCTTTAGATAAATAAATCTACATTTCCCAATTTTTTTCTTCAATAATCAAGGGAATCAAACACTGAAACACAAAACCACAAGTAATTCTAAAGACTAAAAGACAGAAGCACATCGAAAGGTTTTACAAGGATATATATACAAAAATAGTTAAACTAATGTATATTTTCAGCATGTAAACTAGTTACATGATATACAAACTGGGAATTCATATATTTCCTACAAAATAAAAATCAACGTTGGTCCAAGTTCTTGGAAGAAAACTATATTCTTTTAAAGAAAATGAAAATATTTCTCAAATGAAAACTTAATTTAAGTCAAATTATATACTCTAGTTTACGGCATTAGTTACAGGATGAATCACAAACTTTTAAACTTTTCTTGAAACACAAGAAAGCAGCTTTTGTCTCCTTCAGAGCTTTGGTTTACTTTACTACTCTGGAATTTCTGGTCTTAAAGAGCTCCTCTAACCATGTTTTCCTTTTGAAGCTCCACCTTACAAAATATATACACACGTGCACACAAGTGAAAGGGAAAGGAAAGAAACCCAAACAAACCCTCTCTGTAAGGTCAGTTATCTGAGTGCATTCTTTTGTCTTGTTTTCAAATAAGTATTTTGGTCCTTTCTTTGGAACACTCCTCCCCTGGACGGGACTCTGCATCCCCACAACAGCTCTGGGCTGCAGGGACTCGGGAAGATTCCCCACCCAAGGGGAGAAGGTGCAGTCCTGATGCAAATGAGAACAGGTTGTTATTGTTTTAACTTTATGGAAACATTCTGAAAGTACAGCAAAGGCTTCTGAAGAACAATCACATCATAAAATGAACTCGGGAAGTTTACGTCTGTGTTGAACTGATTTCAGGTAAGAATACTCCGTCAGAAAATCACTAAAAGAAACTTTCTCGTTTACATAATTCCCAGGCAGGAGGTAATGTGCAGAAACTGCCACTTGCACTAAAGAGTACAGCACATCATTATCTTAGGTTTGATTTTATTTTTCTCTTTGATTTGAGGGGGGGGAAAAAAATCAAACCAAAACTCCAAACTGGCAAATTTCACTCAAGCTCCAGCTTTCATAGTAAATGTTGGAAAAGCAAAGCTGTACTTCCTAATACAGTAATGGAATGCATCTGCCTATAGAAAATACTGGAACAACAACTGCTGCTTTCTGCTTTTAAACAAATTGCTTATTTTGTACTGAAATATCACCTTTTGGTGATACTTAACAGATCAGAGCTGTGTAGAACTACAAGAGACTCACAGATCAACATGAGAAATAAAATTAAATATTATTCTGTTCTACGGGATGATCTTTAAAAAAAAAAAAAAAGAAGAAGAAAAGGTCTGGTATGTACATGGTTGAGTTTGCTGTGTCTTGGAAAGTATGTTGGAAACTTAAACTTGCCCCAGAAGGAGGTGAAGTGCTTGGGAAGATCCTGGCAGAGGACAGGTCCAAGTGCCAGGGTCAGTCACCTCCAGCTCTGGCCACTGTCAGCTTGGGGGTTTTGCTTCTCTCCTGGTAAAGCAAAGCACTTTTCCAGTCCAGCAAGTACTGTTATGGGATCATTTGCTCCCAGGAACAGACACAAACCTTCTCTCTGCATTTTAATGGTTCTTTCCTTATTTTGGGTTCCTCAGTACACACTGTAAAGACAAGTGAGTGAAAATGCCTCCAAGCTAAAGGTGGTCCAAGGCAGCTCCTTCAAAGGAGAAAGCACTGCCCTGTAGCTGATGCTAAAAGTTTATCCTGAAGCTCTGGTATCTTCCATGGCTGTAACAACCTTAAGGAACTCACCTAGTCATACTACCCAGTTTAAACCAATTTTTCCCCCTTTTCTAGCAGTTGCTGGCACACACAATTCCACTCCTCCTGAGGCTGGGCTGCTGACTATGGACACAGAGAGAGTGCTTGCAAATGCAAAGTGCACATGCACCCACTGGCCTCTGGTTTGCAGGCCAGGCCTCTTGGGCCACAGTGTAGAAATGGGGCCACTGGTTGCACTGCAATTCCTCCAAAACCTGGGGCTCACATTAAATATGTTAATTATAAACTGATATATACTAAGTAAAAAATGACTTTTTAAAAGAGCATCTGACTTGCCCAGAAGCATTCAGGAGGACAGGTTAATCTAGGCCAATGGAAGGCTGGCAAAAGTTCAGGAAGTGTACCTTTTGTTCCTTACTGACAGACAAAAATAGTTCTCAGGAATTTTTCCTGCCCACCCCCCCTTCCCCCATAAGAAAATTCCAGACTATCAAAAAGTTCTGTTAAGGGAGTTAATTATTCCACTTAGGAATTAGTGTCCATTGGATGCTCTTTGTGCTTTTCAAGAGCACCACAAATGGCTTTCAAAAAGTCAATGGAGCATAAGAAACTAAACTGCAATGGTGTTGCCAAATAAGTCATCTCATCAGCCTGCCTGGTGAATTGAACACGGGATCATTTCCGACCCGATCGCTCCCATTCTCAGCGTGGGGAGAACTGGCAGGGAAACGTCCCCATTTACACATGCACTGAATCTGCTCTGGAATTTCCACTTCCTCTGGAGCAGAAGAATTTTATTTTATTGCAATTTTGAACACAGTTAAAGACAGCAATGATAAATGGCAACTTCAGGAAGGCTGGATCGATTCTCATGAGAACACAAGGAATTTTTTAGACATACAGATGTGTGATTTGCATGTAAATCACCAGCACATGGTAGAAAACAAACCATAAAAAGATTCATTTAACTTCCTATATGGAAGACATATATTTTCCCCCAGAGCTCTGAGGGTACTGTAAAAGCTTATGCAAAACATGGAAGTGTGTACATTCTATGTACAGCTAATACTTGTTGGAAAATACCAATGTTTCAATGACCTGACTCTCTAAATTCTTATTTCTGTTAAACTGTACTTTGTTTTCCAATGAAGACAATCCCCCTAATCAGTTCAAAAGTAATCCAGAAAAGAACACAAAGCTGAAAAGGTAATACAAAACCACTGTCCCTCTCTTTCTTTAATAATGTCTCAACATACAATCATAAAGCAGTTGGTAACAGATGAAGTCTTGTATCAAACAAGCCGTATAAAGACAAATGTATTTTTGCATAGAAAGGGGCAGCTAACCCTATTAAACAACAAACAGGTTTGAAAGATGAATTCTTTAGTAAGTGCCAAATGGTCCAGTTGATATGAGTGACTTTGGAAACCATGGCTACCTTGTACCCAGCCAGCAATTCCAGGGGCTGTGCCACCCTGCAACTGCTAACCCTGCACGTGCCAACCTTTTGGGGATAATCCTCTGTAACATGGGTTTTACATGAAGTGCTTGCCATACTTCTCGAACAAGCCCAATAATTAGTCTTTGGATGAATGTGGAACCTTGTAGGATGGAGAACTGGCCTCACAGGATGCTGAGCCTGTGCTGAACCTGTCCTGGCTACAAACACCCACCTGCCTCCTCCCCACTGCTGCTGGGAATCCAAGTATTCTCTAAGACCAGAATTCACCAAAACTAGCTAAAATGCTAGCATTTATCTTATCATGCCTGCTGCAATATGATAAGGTGCTAACTTTTGGAAAGTAATTCTACTCTCCTCACTCGGGTGAAATCACTGAAGGAAGTGAGCAGGGAGTGCAGAACAGCCCTTTGTACCATTGTTTTAGAAATGCTGCCATTTACAGTTACAGTTTAGTGGTGAATTATTTGTTCAAGTAGATGGTGTCTCAGTGAAAATGTCTAGATAAAAGAATGCATATGTACAAGATCAAAAAAGGACCCTTCACCTCTGATTCAAAAAATAAATAGCAGGTTTAGGTGGTTATTACTGGAATCTCATCTTTAAAGGAACACGAAAGTCACTTTTACATATTTGTCTTCTCTTTCAATTGATCCTGGCAATGTCCCTCAGAGTTCTGTGACATGCATGGGGTAGCTGGGAGGGGGATGTGATGGCAGTTTGATGTTGAGGCGCCTGATGTGACAGCTGTGGCAGAGCAGGTGGCCCTCTAAGGGGTAACAACGATGGCCTTCCTCATCATTGAGCTGCAAGCCACAGTCCTGGAGGAGACACAGACAGCCCAGGTTAGTGAGGGAGTCAGGCAGGGCACCTCCCACACTGCTGCCCTGTCCTGCACAACCCCAGAGCTCCCTCCCTGCCTCCAGAGCAGCAACCCCGACAGGCTGGGGGGGACCCTGACAATCCACACCAACATCCCTGAACTCAAACAGGGCACTCCAGAGCAGTACCCAGCCTCTCTTCCACCACTGTTTCCACCACCCATTCTAGTCTCTTCTTCAGCTCATAAATATTGATGCAAATTGGCCAAAAAGCAGGGCAAGGACTGACTCTGAGAAATACAACCTGGGAGGGGTTAGAACAGAGGAGGAGCTGATGCTGCAACACAAGAGCAGAGAGAGCACAAGCAGAGAATGAGAGGAGTGGGGAAAAGGGGGGAGATGAGACATGTCTGAAGCAGTACTACGCTTTCTCTAATCTAGAATTAAAAAAAAAAATTAAAGACTTCAGGGCCAATTATCCAACTTTACTGGAAATGCTGGTACCTCTGGGACTGGCACATAACTACAGGGACAACGTGGGTGAACAACAGAACAGGAACAGAGAGAAACAGAAAAGCAGCTACCAGTAATCCTGCCTGCTGGCTGTTCTCTAGCCTGCAACAGAAACAATACTGATTTTCAGCTGCCATCATTATAATCTTGAAGGCATTTAAAAATCATGGAAATTTGGTGCTCAGATTTGATGTTTCAAATACGTTAAATACTTAAAAATTGTTACTGTGACCAGTCCTGAGAAACCAGAGATTCTAAATGTGTATCTGTGCACTTAATAGAAAGGGGGAAATAGGAAAAAATTTGGCATATAGGTTATTTTAGACTGAAAATGAATAAAAAGCTGTTAATTGGACACGAAGAATGATTTTTCACCTTTCACAGCTCAAGTTTAAATCCTCAAATTTTACAATGCTGAAATAAGGCTGAAAATGGGTTTTAAAGTGAGCTTTAAAACTGGAATGTTAGTTTAGTGAGGCCAAAATCAAAGTTTCTGCCAAGGTAATTTTCTGTGTGTTGCTAGATATTATGTAATAATTTTATAGCCATTTATGTAAGATTTAAAATTAGAATTTACTAATTTGAGACACCCTACAGATGTGCCAAGTGTTGACATGTCTTTGCCTTTCCAAAATGGAATTCCCTCTGTGCAAGGAGGGACCTTGTCAGTGGGTTCCAGTTCCACACTGGGGGTCTGTTGATGAGTAACTGCTCAAACTTCTCTGCAGAAGTGAAGTGGTTGCACACGAATGATGCAGAAAAGCAGCAAAATTTCCAACCTGACCACTGACTGCAGCCACCAGGTGAGGATGCAGAAGTCATCGTAGCATTCCTCAAAATACTGGCACTAACTCGTCCAGCAGCATTTGGGGACAGCTGTACAGTCTGACAGCCTGGTCTGAAACCACGAGGCAGTGACCCACCCCTGCTGACACAGGGCCAGCTCCTCATTTCTGTACATAAGTGCACTCTGCCTCTCGGGGCAGATGTGGAGGCAGCCTGATTTGCCTCAAATGGGAAGGAGAACGAGGAAATGAATAATGAAACAGAAATGAAAATAAACCCCCAGTGGGACATTCTAGCATAAAGTCAAAAGCCTGAGAGAGAAGGGGAGGGAGCTGTCATCTGAGGTGAAGCCTGTACAAAGCAAGAGATGGGGGAAGAAGGAGGAGGGAAGTACTGCTCTCCAAAATACTGCGATTTCCTGTGCCAGTTTCTCCTGAAAAATTAATAGAAAAGGATGGAGTATCAGGTGTCTCTGTTGGAAGGAGACAGCTGAGTGCATGGGGTCTTCCTTACATTTAGGGACATAACATTTCAAGATGTCCTGAATTTTGTTATTTCTCCCTCAATCAGAAGGCTCTTTGTAAAACCTTGTGCACAACAGTGTGTGAAGACAGCATTGCTGCACTGCTGCCTCTGGTGCTAAAAGTTAGGCTCTGTGTGGATATTCATATGTTATATCAGAGCAGCAGACCTACAGCGAAAGGGAAGTTTTTGGTTGATCCCAACTTAGAGAGTTTGTTTCCCTCCTCATGTTCCTGGATGGCAGAGCTCATGATGAACTCAGCTGTCCTCTCCAAAGCAAGAGCACTAATTCCACAAATTGATCTGCCACAACACGTGTTTAAATGTTCTGCATAATAAGAAACTACTCCCCAAAAAGTGAGAGTCAGTCAGTAGTATCCTTATCTCTTTTCTAGTAAGGAATTCAGAAGGGAAAAATCAGATCCCCCAAAAAGCCTTCCAGTCAGGGTTCTTCCCTGCACAGGCCATGTGAATTCAAGTCTGCTCAGATTAGAGCCCTACAGCCTGTATCCAGAGATGAGGAAATAGAGAACTGGCATCTACTCTTTGTTCTCTCCCCATCTGGAAGTATTGAGAAAATCCAACCCAACCACTCAAACCCAGCTTTGAAGTTATTCTATTGGGTACAAAACCCAACCCAAGCCCACTTCCAGCCCTGCCCGCCTGAGCCGTGGGGCAGGGCCCTGCCCAGGAGTGCAGAGCCAGCAGGCACAGCCCTGCAGTGGGTCAGGCCCTGCCCAGAGCTGCTGTTGGGGTGGGCAGGGGTCCCAGCTCACCTCGCAGTGGTAGCACTCCACGTGGTAGTCCTTGTCCATCGACACCACCCGGATGGTCTCCTCGGAGCCCTGGTGGGAAGCACAGACAGAGTAAGAGTGGTGCCTACACAGCGTTTCTCAGTGGTCACTCAGTGCCCAGCCTGGCTCTTTGGAGAGCTGATTCCATGGGAGATCCCCTCTCCCCTTGCACAGCTCTGGGACCCCTCAGGGTCCTGTCCCCTGGTGCACGGCCCTGCACCTCTGGTTTGGCTGTTCAGCAGCACTGTGGGTCTCTGACACATCTGAGCTGGAGAAGCCATTTGGGAAATGTGGCCAAAACTTCATCCTCAAGAGACAAATTAGTTTTGAAATGAAATAATTTTCCAAGGGCACCCAGGATCTGAACGAGTGACCAGTCAAAAACCTGCTGATTGGGTAACTTTTCCTAGTAGGTATCCTGGTGTGTTTTCCAGGACTTGTACTCCCCTCAAACCCTCTGCTGCACAGCTCTTTTGCACATGCACATGTCACTGTGTGCAGCCCACAGGGACTGACATACCAGTCTGGCAGGTAATTACCTGCACAGGCCAAAACCTCAGCGTGAGGGTGGGTGCAGGGGCGTTGTGTAATTCCTGGCTGAGCCCCAGGCCCTGCAGAGCAGCCCATACCCTTCTGGTAACCTCCCAGGCTCCCTTCCTGATCCACTGTGAAGCCTCTGAAGCCAGAGCTCATTAAATGTGTTGCCTTGCCTTGTTTCCAGCCCCAGGTGTGGTTAGAGCAGCAGGTATGACGTGGACTATGTCTGAGAGAAGCAGTGGGCAAGTCAGTACCTGCACTGCTAGACTTGAACTAACCTAGGAAACCTCCCTGGGAAAGAACATGGAGTGTCTCCTGCTAGTCATCAGATGAGTCAGCAGGACAACTGCCTTTTTCCCCCTTTTCTTTCTTTCTTTCTTTAAAAGAAAAAAAAAGTTATTTTGTAAGATCCAAATTCAGGGACATTTACATAGGGGTTTTCTCCTCACAACCCACCACCAGAACAAGCAATTCTGGCCCAGCCTTTAGAAGATTTTTAGTGATGTGAGACCTGGCCAAGTAAGAGAAACACTAATGACAAATGAGAGTAACATGCAGAGTGATGGGGCATGTGAGAGGCTCCAGCCACAGGCTTTACTGGGGCACAGCAGCTTATAGGAGGCAAGCTCTGGCTCTATAAACATGGCAAGAGGACAAGCTGAGGCCCTTGTTTACAAACGAGCTGGTCAGTGACCTCAGCAATGGGAACCTGGAGAGCCCTGCACCCAGCAGAGCATAGGGGAGCACCACTTAATGCCCAAGTCTAACTGTGCTGACACCACTGGGGCTGAAGCTGCAAGCAGGTTTCACCTGCCTTCCATTTTAGCCAACTTTGTTGTTGCCTTTTCCATGCCTTTAAGCACTTTGGTTGCCACCCCAGGATGACAGAATGTGTGGGCTTCTCACAGGGGCAGGGTAACCATCAGATGTCGTTTCAAGGGCTTTACTGTTTGGGTTGTTGGAGCCCCAGTCAGGGTTTTCAATTAAATGAGACTTCTACCAGCATAATTAGGAGCTGGAAGGCACCCTAAAGATACAAAGTCCTGTGCTGCATAAGTAGTGTGACTACTACAACCTCTGGGGAAGGTTTGGGAGTGACTTTACTGCTGAACTGTGTTTAATGCAGTATCTAACATAGTGCAGATTCTGGAAGATGGAGGAAAAGCATCTGGTGTGTTTTTAGGAAGTGTTCCTATGCCAACAGCTGTTTTCTGTAGGGACCCAGTGCATGTTAACACGTACCTGTGCTGGGAGGATTGGCTGGTTACAGGAAGCACATTTTGGTGCAAAAACCCTAGGGTGCAAGAAGAGAGTGTTCAAATCACATTGAAAGCTTCTTCAAAAAGTAGAATCAAAGGAGCTATTCTAATCATGCCTTGTTTTCAGCAAAATGGAGATCCATAGGATTTGAAACACCTCTAATTCTTTGATGGTATTCAGCAAAAATGAGATTTGGGAGAGGCTGATCTGCCCCAGCTTTATTGCTTAGGTCTTCCTGACCTCCAGGCATAGTGAATCCAGCCCTCTTCCTGCACATGCCCTTTCTCTTTCCTTCCTTTACTTATAAAGCCATTCAAATTCTTCCAGAGACTCGATGCACCACCTGCAAAGGAGCTCTTGACTTGGGGACTGTCACAGTCTGACATCAGAAAGCCATAACCTGCTAAATAGGACAGGGGCTGCTCATGGCTGGGATGTACTCACCGAACACACCAGCTGGGCTTATGGCCCACAGCTGCATTTTATGCCAACCACTGGGCCAACACTCTGTGTTCTCATAGCACGGTCAGCTTGGCACCAACAGGGTCCATTCAGGGTGAGTTACTCTTGCTGCATAAGCTGAGCTTTTGGTTGACTGGAGCTAAGAGCATCCTGCCTTTGAGCAGGATCAGAAAGAAGTCCAAAAGCAATCCCTTAAACCTTTTGTCTGGTAAGGCTAAAATCATTCTAACACTGCCTGCTAATTACATGTGCACTGTCCAGTCTTGGTTAACGCAGCTTGCACTCGTGTCATGCACTACCAGAAGCTCAACTCTCAGAAACAGCCAGCAGGATCTTCCACCACTTGCAGAATTGGCCTGATACAATTAGTATTGGAAGTCCTGAAATAACAGCCCCCAAGAAAAGCATCCTCTGACACAACTTGATTTTCAGCCTCACTTGGCCACTGGATGCCACACTGGGCTCATGAAGTGCCCTTTAATAAACTTTAAAATACTTTACAAATGCAACACATGAAAGCAGCAGTTGAGGGACATCTGAGCAAATGGGAGTATATATCTCAATAATTTACCTACTCTAATTTTCCAAGCATGCAGTGGGTGTGTGGACTCACGTGTGGTAGTCTTTGACACAGTAAATATTGTTCTCCACGTCCACGGTGAAGGGCACTCCATCCAAACACTCGTTACACACCACGCAGCGGAAGCAGCCAGGATGGTAGGACTTCCCAAGGGCCTGTAAGATCTTAGGAAACAAACAACAAAATAAGTGGATACAGGATTACATGAGACTTCTGCCCCCCCCCCCATATACTGCTGTGTCTCACTCATTCCTAATAATGACAGTGAGAAAAGCACTTCGGGATGAAATTACCACTCTGCAGATCTGTCAGCAAGGGGCCTCTTAAAACAATCAGACTTGCTTATTCCAGTGGGTTTCAGTGCTCTCCCAGTGAAGAGAGAGAGCTGAAAATCAGGCTAACGCCCATCAGCTTCAGCTCTGCAGGGCCAGGACTGTCAGTGGGCATTAAACACGGCTCCACAGACCACTTCTTGGAAAATCCCAAACACAAATTATGGCATACAGAGCTACTGCACAGAATTTAACAGGCTGTGACAGACAGAATCCAAACTGGTCATTGCTCAATCTCAAAAAGTAAAATAACAAAACAAGCAATTACAGAGGTGTCCCTTTATTAAGTAAAGATCCTAATCCACCACAGTTACTGACTGGTTATCGCTCAGTCATAGAGGGCCACTGGTTTCTGATAAAATTCCATGTGTATCCACGTGTTTGGATACTGATTCATCCACCTGCTCAGGCTTTTCTCATGCTGCCCTTCCCTACTGCATTTTAGAGGTACTTCAGAATGGATCCCCTCCCTCCTGGCATCCTTGTATGGAACACCCAGTGTGGCACTGGGACATTAAGGAGGATGCCCCAAGCCCACAGCCTGGGAAGAGTGAGACACAGTATCATCTTCAGGCAGCTCTCAACAGGTTATAGGACCAACTCCATTCACTTCAGGTGTGAAAAATACCTTTGGAAGGCAATTTCCAAAAGCATCTGCTAGCAGCAGTGCTCAGCCTGGAGATGCTAGTAAGCTCAAGACAAAAAATCTCCACAGCCCAAGCTCTCATGGCCCTGTAGATGATTTTATGAATGAAGATTATATCAACAGGAAATAAGTAGTGGCACATAGGAAAAAATGCCAATTTAATTTAACCTTTTTTTCCTCTCTAATGAAGCCCTGTAGCTTTGTGTTCAGTGAGTGGCATCAGGCTCTCTCTGACCTGCAAGCCCATTCCTGGCCAGAAACAGCTCATACCTGTGCCATGCTGCTGTGGAGGCTGTGCAGCCCAAGGGCACAGGGGGCACTGCCCAGGGCTCACCCACCTGCCCTGACCCCAGCCCAGCTCTGCCCTGAGTCCAGCACAGCCCCAGCTCTGCCCTGAGCCCAGCACAGCCCCAGCTCTGCCCTGAGCCCAGCTCAGCTCTGCCCTGAGCCCAGCTCAGCTCTGCCCTGAGCCCAGCTCAGCCCCAGCTCTGCCCTGAGCCGAGCTCAGCCCCAGCTCTGCCCTGAGCCCAGCTCAGCCCCAGCTCTGCCCTGAGCCCAGCTCAGCCCCAGCTCTGCCCTGAGCCCAGCTCAGCCCCAGCTCTGCCCTGGGCTGGCTCAGGGGCACGGCTGGGCCACGTTCCCAGGGAGGAACCCACAGGAATTAGCCAAGTAACACTGCTTAATTCCTGGAGCTCCCAGAGCCGTTTCCTTTTGCCAGAGCACACTTGCTGATGGGAGAAAGGCAGACAAGCACCTGCCAAGCTTCCAGCTACTGAGCTGCACCAACAAGACATTATGGACTCTTGCCTGGGACTCTGCAATTAAGGGCCAGCTCAAAGCATGCTGGATCCCCCTCCCCCTCCCAGCATGACACAACCCCAGAAATTTGCTCTTGGGCTAAAACGAACAATATCCTTGTCCAACCAGTGGTGCCAGGATACGAGCCAGAATCCTCATTAGTGAGGTCTCCGTTCCAGCTCCTACTGAACCTCCGTGTGTGCAACGCAGCAGTTACTTCTTTAGGCACACTGAAGCTTGTGCACACTTTAGGGCAAGAGGAAAACAGATATGTACAGAATCTGCACTTTGTTGTGCAAGCCACTTCATTTTGTTTAGGAATTTCTGCTTAGGAAGAGCAGACTAAACTCTTCCTACTTTCCCCCACTGAAATGATGCCAGCAGTATCTGGCCCAACCCGTAGCCCTCTGATTTTTTTTATTACAAAAGTAACTCTGGCTCCTGGCTCCCTACAGATCCCAGTGGCAACAGTGCATTTTAAATGACAGAGGGTAAATAAAGCAAGTCAAAGAGTGGGCGACAAACCTCAGGAACATTGATAATGTCCTTCTCCACTCTAGCCCAGATTCCACCCACCTGTCACCTACAGTCTTACAGAGCACAACCTGTGTTCCTCTGCCATGTTATACAAAGTTGTGCTGTATTTTCCCCCTTTAGTATTAAAATTCAATTTCTTTGTAACTGACAACAGCCTCCCATGATCTCAGGTAGCAAAGAAGCCAAACTTCTTGTACTCAACAGTAATAGAGCATGAAGGCATTTTCATTTACTGTTTCAAAAACTGCACTGACAGCAGTGAAGGCACAATGCCAGCCTGGGTAGGGAAAAAGCACAAAGTGTGACAGTGCACTCCCCAAAGTACAGGAAAAGTGAGCTAGCCCGTGTCAGGGATTTAGGTCTCTTACCATTTCCATTATGAGGTGTCCACACACAAAGCACTTGTCTGCTGTTTGCTGAAAACCTGAATACTGTTCAAAGGATAGAAAAGAAAGGATTATTAGTAGCCACTCCTCTAGCCACAGAAATACCTTTTAGGTGAAGGCTGTGCTATTTTCCAGCCCGTGCTGTACATGACAGCAAACCATACAGAGGTTTGGGAGACAGAGACTTGGAAGCCTTTGCTCTGCTCTCACAGCATGTTCAGATCCCAATCTGGCTCCTGATTCACTGCAACACTTCCACTGACATTTCCACTGTAACAATATTATTTTGATTTTTATTTTTAAAGTCTGTTTGGTGAGTTTGTGTTTGATGTGTGGAAATTAGCTTGAATTGACTCTTTTAGGTGTTGTTTTAAATAACATAGGACTTACCTCCCAAATCCTGCTCAAATTAGCAACGCCAGACTTTGGACCTACACTTCACTCAGTGCTATATGCAAGTGAGAAAAATGAAGACAGGCCTAAGGAGGATTTAGCTGCTTTGTGGATACCAAGCTTTTTATGCAGGGAGGATCTAGCAGTCCACTCATGGCAGCCTGGGCTCCCTGCACACTCTGGCAGCAGTGAGACACCTCGGCGAGATGATCCAGCCCCAGGTGCCATCCTGTGTCCATGCTGGGGGGAAATACTTTGCCTGAGTGGGAGCAAAGCTCTAAGTGTTCTGTTCAAAGTTCCCTGAGTGTTTCTGACCTTAACTTTATACTCATGACCCCAGAGCAGATCCTGTTTCAGATGCCAAAGTCCTGAGTTCAGGGGTATAAAAAAACCACCCAGGTTATCAGGCCAGACGACTGCCCTACCAAACCACTGCCCTATGAGCAAGAGGCCTGAGGAATTCCAGCCATGTAATTCTGAAACTGGTGTTTGCAGGGGCTGGACTTTCCCCTCCCCCTCTGCTGCCCCATGTCAGCCCAGTGCTGCAGAGGGAAGGGGGTGCCCAGGGATCTGTGGGCACTGCACAGGGGTGCTTATTGCAGCAAAGCCCACCTGGAATGGACTGCAGCTGCACAAGAGAAGAGATGAGGAAGGGGAGGACGAGTGTGAACCAGACTCTTCTCCCAGAACACAGGTTAATTGGCTCAGGCATCTAATGCATCCTCCGAGCCCCAACAGAGCTTACAGCTTACTCCATCCCCCCCTGGTTAAGTGGGGATTAACTGCCCCTCACTTCAAAAGCCAGTGGTTCCCAGCCTAGAGCTGCCATATGCTTTCCTTTTTAATGGTGTGAAGGGATTACATGTTATGTTGGATCAATAGGTTGGAGACAAAATTATTGTTGCTATGCAACAAAGTGATTACGAAGGAAAAGGTCTCGTAGACACTTTGATGGCCCAGAAGTCAGTAAATGATGGGATGGCAGCTGCCAGCCCCAGTTACTGTGCCCCAAGGAACACAGCTCCTGCAGTCTTGAGAAACTTTGAAACTTCATCAGAAGGGAGCAGGGTGTTGAGGGATGAACTCAGAGCTGGGCAGTCCTAGCTGGCTGTTTCTGCAAGATACTGCTTTTATTTGCTTGTCCCTTCTTCTTACTGCAGAAAAAAAGGCCTCACTGCTTGGGATGCTTCTTGGCTGCCCTGTGGCTGAGTAACCCCCTGGCTAGACTGCTTCCTAGGGCTGAGAACTCCAGGCTTACTGGAAACAGGTGGGCAGGTCCTGGTGGCACAGACAGCAGAGGATTAACAATAGTACAAACCCAGCTAATTCTAAAATCCTGCTGGAATGAATTTACCAGCACCATCTGGCTGTCATTTGATAAGGAATGCAAAGGAGCACTCACCCAGCTATTGATTAAGAGGGAACATTATTCCCCAGGAACAGAATGGCATAGTGGTCAGATTAATGTCATTTACTGCTAACTAGATTGTCATAAATTACACTGTTTGTCAGAAAGAAAGGCTTTGCTGACACAAAATCACGCTTTATATGACTAACCCTATTAAATTAAAACCATGATTTGTTTTTAACAAGAGAATTGTTATTAGTCAAACACATCCAGAACTGGATTACCCAACTAAGAAGACTTTGCAAAATGGCAGTAAGTCTAACAGCAGTGATAAAATATTTCATGGGCTCAGGGAGCTGTCCTTTGCTACTCCACTCCCCTCTCTCTGACCACGGGATTGATCCCAGACAAACTGGAGGCCTGGTTCAGTCAGATCAGGGGTTTGGGTTCAGGTCTGCTTGTGTTTTCAATCTATTTGGACTGGAAAAGAATAACAGCCTCAGACCCCACTTTCTACAGGATGGCAGTGCTGTGGAAACTGCTGTTCAATGGTAAACAATAAAGGATTTTCTTGATGCTTTAGTAGCACACCTGTCAACTTCTGTTTGTTCTTAATTTGGAGAGTTCAAACAAGGCTGCTGTGCTAAATTTTCCATTTTAGAAACAGAGCTTACAAAGTCTTACAATACTAATTAAAATTGTCAACCTCTGCCTTTGAAGCACTTGATTATTAATAACCTTCACAAATCTTGTGTGTGCAATGAGAGAGGAGTTGTGATTTGCTCCAGACTGCAGACAAAGCAGAGTGGCCTCTTTATTGTTTCTCAGCACACCAGGAGCTCCCCGACAGGGGTTCCCAGCGTGGCTGGGTGGGAGCAGCACCGGTCCCCAGAGGGGGAACTGCAGGAGGAGAGAAGGTTACGCTCCACAGCCTTGGAGCCCTTTTTATTACTGACATAGTTGAGGGGGAAGAAAGAACTTTTGAGCACATCAACCCTCCCTCGTGATCTGGAGATGTGAAACGCAGACCGAGGTGACCCAGTGAAGTGACACGGGCTGAGGGGCAGGACCCTCGTGGAGAAGCCAAATCCCAGCTCTGTGTCCTGTTCCCGTGGTGTTCACATGCCCAGTGTCATGCCCAGTGTCATCTGGGATGTGAACAGGGCACGGCTCAATCCCAGCCCGGCTCTAGAAGGGTTTCAGATGTGCCAGGCTCTTCTGAAAGCAAAGTGTTTTGTGGGCAGAGCAGTGAAGTGCTGTAAGTACAGACCAATTTCCAGCTAATGGGAACATTTATTTACAAGTGTCCAGACACTCTGCATCCACAACAAAAATGAAGTGTCATTTTGAACTTTCCCCCGTATCCATTACAGATGCTCATTAAGCATATATAAAACACTGAAAGGAGTTGTTATAAAAAGAACGGTTCTCAAATTCAAAGCTGAAAATGAACAGTTACCACCCTTTACTCTCCTTTCTGTGACTTAGGAGAACAATCCTAGTTACACCAGGATGCAAAGAAAACAAGTGCAAGAGGAAAAGCTAGCATATTATTCTTCCTGATTTCTTAATTTTTTCTCAACTGTTTTCTCCCATAATTACCTTGTCCTTGACTTCTCTCCCAGGGTAATAAAATCTCACTTTATATGCACAAATCAAGACTTTGTAATCAAGCTCCCCAATGATACTTATATAAAATAAGACTCTGGGAAACTAAATAAACCTTGAGAAATATGTTAATTATGTTAGAATAGAAGAGTAAAAATAAAGTAGAAGACTTGGCTGGCTGAACATTTCTTTTGTTTGCTGTCCAATATACTTTGATTATCAAACAGGCAAAAAAAATCTCTAATGATCCTGTCCAAGAGTCTTTGTTTCAATGTAAGAGGAAAACAAGTCCCCTTCTGTCCTGAATATTTAGGCCTGTTAGTGTCCTCCTGTGATAATCTTGGGGTTTATAACCCTTCTGTCTAATGTGCAATATATCTAAAAGAAATTAACAATGAATTTTGAGCATACAATGAACAATTATGCATGGAGGATAATCCCACCAAGTATTATGAGAAACAATTTCTCCTGCCCGCCCTCAGTCCTGTAGCAAATCTTGGTTGTCCACCAGGGTCTTTTAAAGTTTGATGTTCTCATCACGATTTTTCCAGAGAAAAACCTTCACAAAACAACATGCCTGAAAAAGGCTCCAGGACCCAAACTTTCTACCTTAGGCAACGTCAGATCTTTGAAAAGACATGTTGCTGCTTCTCCTTCACATGCCTGGCCGTGCCCAAGGAGGGGCTGGTGCACTTCCCTGCTGTTCTGCACTCAACAAAACAAAACCTTCCTCCTGGAAACAGACCCTGGAATCTCATTCAGACCCGTTTTCTTCTTTGATGAGGATGTTCAAAACCTGCTGAAGGTTTGTGCAGGCAGAGCAGTGGGTTGCATTGCAGTGGGTGTGGCAGCTGCTGCCCCGGTAATGGTATGAAGCTGTAAAATCTCCAATTCCCTGCTGCAGCACTGCAGAGTCACCCAACGGGACTGCTCAGCCCAGACTTGAGATCCTCACTCTTTTATGCTTTAAGACCTTTTGAGAGAGATGATAAGGAGGGGGTTTTTTGCCAAAATGCTTCAGGCATTTAGTTCTGAAAACTAATTTCTGAATTGGGTGCTATGCTAATAATGTATTCCAACCCCAGGCTGCCTGTAATCCCTCACAGACTCTCTCCTCCCTGGTTTCCCATTAGCAGAGCATCTGTCTTCTCACTGCTGTATTGTTTGCTCTCTGCATGGGACCCTTAGTACATGGGATACAACAATGCAAGAAATTCATGGGATCGCATTAAGAGAGGGAGAAAATATCAAATTTGGTTTCATGCAGATGGAGTTTTGTTGTTGTTTTTTCACACACATATTTAAATGCAGCAATTAAAATGAACTGGACAAAATGAGGCCTTCTCAGGCTCAAAGATATGGGAGCCTTATGGCAGGTGACAGAGATTAACTAAAGGAAAACAGTCCAGAACTTTACTCTTCATCTCATTATATCTTGTTGCTTCACTCTGTCTTGCAGAGTGAGCAAACACCACACAGCACTTGACTTCTTGCTTCTGCCCTTCCACTTTGTCATGTCTGAAGGACAAGGGGAGGGCAAGGAGGGACTTCATCTTCTGCACAGAGGTCTGGCCACACACAAAACTCTGCCCAAAGCCAGGAATTCAGCTGGGAGAGAACCCTGCCTCGAGCAGTCAAGCATTTTACAGCCTCTGAGAAGGGAACAGCCATCTATACCCTACAGAACCTCCAGAGCCCTGTGTGTCAGCACTCACCAAGGCTACTGTCTGATTAATTAAGAGCCAATAATGATTTTTTTACCTAGGCCTTCCTTGGAAGCTTTGCAGTGGCAATAATCAAGAAAAAAGCCTGAAGCACCAGCTTTAACTCTGCATCATATCATACAGTCCAACATTTATTAACTTGATTCTCATTGTACAGCACTTCATATTGCACCCACTCTTGCTGGGGCTTATTCACCGTCACCGCTACCATCTACCATGCACACTGGGAAACAAACTGTCTCCATAAGAACCTACCTTCCTGGAAAAAAAATAATCTGGATTTTATTCATAACAGTTGTTGAGAGATTTCCATTCAAAACATAACAGCAAGTAAACCCCACGTTTATTACTGAAGTGGAAACGCCACTTTCTCACATCGAACTTTTTTCTAACTCTCCCATAGAAAAAAAAATTAATGCTGTCTGCTTACAAGTGTTTGGCAGAAGTTACACATAATTAGAAAGAGCTTGAGTTCTTTTAAGTGTGCTTCAGTTATTGTAATTTACTTTTCAATGCAATATTAAGAAAAATGGGATAGTCTGACTTTTTGGATCACCATCTCAAGAGCAAAGAGGGGAGCGACTGTCTGGCATGAGACCAACTGGACTTTGTAACATGCTCTTCCAAACATTCCACTAGCAAATGTAACCTATGGGATGGTTACAAAAGCCAGTCAATAGTGATACATCTCGGAAAAAAAACATCTTTGTCTTTCCTTGTCTGTTTTGCCAGGTCCCATTGACTCATCCAATAACCTGTGACCCACTGCAGGCACTGGAGTGTCCTTTTAGTGAGCACAGACCTTCCTCACACACTGAAATTTCACTGCATTATGTTTGTCCCCATTATCACCTGGGCCTGTGACTGCTCTTCCATAAACCAGGGATTGTTCTGGCCTCAGTGGGTTTCCTCCTGCAGCCCCTCTCTGTTCCCTGGCAGACCTGTCTTGTGCCCCGTGCTCAGTGTTCACCCTCAGCTCCTCAGCCTCAGGGCCAACATTTCATATAGGCCCCAGCTTTAAAAATCTGTCCTCTGGGATGAATTCCCAGGAGAAAATCCAGACTCTCCTGAAGTCAATGGGACTTCTGCCACCAGCTTCCATGGACTCCTTGATCCAGACACAGCACTACAGCGTTGTGCTGCAATGAGAGGTGAACCCAAACTGTCAGCTCTGCACACTCTTCACACTGATTCACATCCAAGTCCAAAGTGCAGAGGGGAATCAATATTTGACTCTCTCTACAGATTTTGAAACTTGAATTTTAAGTCCATTTGTAGGTTCGACCCAATGCTTCAATTCAGAACACCCTGATTAATCATCATTAAAGTCACATTCATTTATCAAATAAAACCAGGGCCACTGGCATACTACAGACTTAGGAAAAAACGAGGAAGGAAAGTATTCAAATGTTTTTGGCAGGGAGGGGCTGGAGAGAGACACACACAAGCAGGAACACGAACTGCACTCCCTCTGCCCCCGTTCCAGTAACACTGGGAACTGTTTGCCTTTGTTTCAGTGACAGTATCTGGGAGCACAGCAACACTCAGCATTCCTGATGCCTCTGCAGCTCCTGTCCCAACAGAGCCATCCGTGCCTTGAAAACACTCGCAGACCTCCTTAGGCTTCTGCACATCAGGAATACTGCAGCAGATCCCTTTCCAAGGTTTGATTCCATCACTCTGCTAAACATCTCAATAAACACCCGTGTCTGTGTGTTCTCTGAGTGGAGCATGGATTTTAATAGCAACTCTCCCAAACAGAACATCCTCCCAGTTATCTAGAACTGTGTTTGCTCTGGGATTCCCATCAAGTATAAAAGGACACAAGCTGCAGCTTCAATTATTCACCTTTTCAACCAAGTCTCTTTTTTTCTGAGTCTCACTCAGCAGCAACAGGCTCTCTGGCTAATGCACCAGTCCCAGGGCTCCCCTCCCAGGGGGGACCTCCAAACATTTATACTCCTTGAGATGGAAAATCAAACCTCTGACTGCAGCTGACACCAACTTCCATTACACTAAATAAAAACTCTCTTCCATGGGCCCCAGCACGTGAGACAGGCCATTTCCCACACTGCCAGGCTTGGAGAACAGCTTGTGCACAGACTGAGAAGAAAAGCCTCATTAGTATTAATATTTACATGGTAGCCATGCACAGGAGCCCGAGTTAGGACAAGGGTCTTGTGTTTAGTGCTACAGGACACAAAGGTGCAAGCCCTGCTCTAACAAACTGCCCATGGCTCAGCTAGAACTCCACAGATATCCTGTTCCTTCCCCCACAAAAGGCTGATCACTCCCATTTCCCACCTCCCCACCAGTCTTGCAAACCCTGCTCCTTCTGCACTTGTACAATCCCTGAGAGTTTGACAGTTGAGGAAATATGTGAGGGCCTGGATGTTCTCCATAGCCAACTTTTGGGTTGCAGTGGCCAACTGTGGAGCAAAGAGGAGGAGAGTGTCCTGAGCAGGGACCAGTCCTGGTGCAGGAGAGAGAAGGATCCCAAGCCCCACTAGATGGGATGGAGAGGACAAGGAAGGCTGGAGAGGCAGCAGCAGGGCTGCCACTGGGGGCTGCTTGTCCTCCTCCTGCCACAGCCTCAGCCTCTCCCTGCAGAAGGGAAGGAGGGCACGGAACCAGAGAGACAGCAGCCCACAGCCCTCCCAGGGCCTGGGGAGGGCAGGAAGGGGCCACCCAAAAGCTCCTGGAGGGGAGGAAGGGGCCACCTCAAGGCTCCAGGAGGTTTGCAATGTGCCAAGTCACTTTGCACGGCTGGCATGTGCAAAATGAAGTTTTTAGAGCCTTTTTTCTCGAGGATTTATGGGCAAAGTTCCTCCAGTCTCACTCACTGAAATGGATGAACAGCTTTAGATGAAACTTTGAGCAACTAATGACAGCAGAGTTTGCCAGAGGCAAAAACCTGGCACAAAGAAGTTCAGCCTAAATGATTAAATTTGGCAAAGTTATATATAAGAGAGTGAAAGAGAACATCTTAAAAGGAGAAGTTTTGGCTGACCTTAATGCTGTGCACTGCAGCTTGTGGTGTCTTTAATAGGTTATTTCCAGAGCATCTGAGTGTCTTCCAGTAGTGCATTAAGCAATGTAACATCTGTCACAAGGTTCATTTTCCCTCTCATCTCCTCCCTCGAGGGAAATTCCCTCATTTCTTAACCTCTACTGGACCCCCACTCAATAATGTTCATTACCTCAAGAGAGAAAGCAAAAGCCTATCAAAAAGGGGGAAAAAAAAGGAAAAGAGATAGATAATAGATCTAAGATTCAGGCTGCTTTGGTGACATTTTAAAAGTCTTTTCTGCCAAGAAAAACAGTAATTTCTTTTAAATTTCTTTACATGATATTTAAGCATTGAAAAGGAAAGACAAAATTATTGAGCTATTTTTCCTTCACCCGTGATTATGCAGCAATTTATCAACAAAATGAAACAGGAACATCTGACTGGGATTATTTATTATACAGTAAGGCATTTATTTTTTGTTCACTTCACCAGGAACAGTGTCTCTGTTATGGCTAGTTAGCCATCTGTGTCCGAAGAGCTTTCAGGAAAGGATTAAACTGTCATTTGTTTTATTTCCTTTCATGAAATAACCATCCTAACAGAGCTGGGGCAACACTTGGGTATTGCTGGACTTGCTACCTTAAGGTGGCGTGTAAAGGAGTAACTGGATCTTCCCTGGAGCTAAAGCAAAGCAAAGCAAAGTTTGGGGGGGTTGTGTTTGTTCTTTTTGCTCCTCACACTGAGTAACAGGCAGTGTCCTCCTGGAAATGGCACAGATTGGGCAATGGCTGTGCCATGCTTAGGCAGAAGTGGAATTACCCGGGGATTTATTTTTTGAAATCTGATTCATTCAGTACATTCAGTTGGAATGGCCTGGGTTTAAGCACTGAGAGAATGTGCAGCTGATCAGGGTTGGAAGCAGGAGGCTGATAAAAAAATCTCAGAAGGTAGAGGTATTCCATGTCCTCCAGGTGTGGGGATTCCCAGCCTCACCCCTCCATTCCCAGCCCCATGCATCCAAGGCCAGCACCACGAGGACAACCAGGTTATGTGGCATCCCTTCCCCATCTACAACTCCACAAGTGGCTCTAAAAACTTGGAACACCTGGAAAGAATGAGAACAATAGGCTGCCTGGTTCAGAGACAGATGATCCGTGCCCTCAGTAAGAGCAAACATGTGGGAAAACTATTTGCTGGAAGAATGTCCCTGGTGGCTATTGCAGGGTGTCTGTGCCTTGGGCTGCACGGTGCCAACTGCTCATCATGAGTCACACCCACATGTCACTCACAGCTTTGGGCCACAAACCAAAAGTGCTTTTCCAAGCAAGGGGCAGATTTGGAGTGCTTGGCTTGTAGGTCACGTTTTACAGACTGATTTTTTGGGAACATGTGGAAGCCAAAGCTCTCGGGCACTCGTGGTGCTTTAAGTGACGACGTGCTCTTCGAAAATGAGACCTGCACAGGATTTCATGGGATTTTGCTGAAGTGCAAAAGTTTCTGGGATGGAAGAGACTCACCTGGAGCAGCTGCCCCAGCACTGTGCTGAACCTTGAGGGGACACTTCAGCCAAGGAGGGTGAGCCCTTGCCCTTACAACAAGTGCCAAACATTTGAAAGGATCAGAAAATGGCTTCTCAAGGTCTTGGCTTCCAGGACCACACTTGATACTGCAGTGAATTCCATGTGCCACCTCTGATCGAGAGGAAAAGCTGATCTGTCTTGAGTGAGTGGGAATTAAAAGACCCAGGTATCCCATAGGAACCACAGCTCTGGAGGCTGCTCCAGCAGGAGCTGGCCTGGCACAGCAAACAGCGGCATTGCAGGAGAAATAAAATACTGACATCTATAGGATGTTAAGCATTTCCAACAGCTACAATAGGAAGACACCCATAAATAATATCCATTCTTCCCCTAAAATTTCCTACATTGGTTCACCTCAAGAACCAGTTCAGCTTTCCTGCCCACCATTGTTCACATGCTCCTCATTGCAGCCCCAAAGTCTCTGTGTCTGGCCTGGACTGGCCCACAGGACATTCCCGGTGTGACCCCAGGGATGGTGGGGAAGAAGCACCTGCAGCGATAAATGGGACAGCCAGAGGCAGCAGTGGGGATGGACAGAGCTCTGCTGGAATGACAGCCCTCCCTGGGAAGGGCCCAGGCTCTGCTCCAGGTTCCAGGGAGGCTCCAGCCACCACCCCCCATCCCCATGTACAGTACATTTGCCAGCAGCTTCGGGATTCCTCCTGCTGGGAGGGCACACAAGGGGCTCATTCCCACCTCTGCTGCTTTGGGGGGTCTGTGAGCAAGGAACCATCCACTCCTCACACCTGGCTGTCCCCGGGAATCCATGGAAAGGTCACGAGGCTGTTGCAAACCCGACCAGGAACACACAGGCCATTATTCCCTGGCTTTCCCCAAGGTCCCTGGTGTGACAGCACTGCACCTCCTGCCCAAACTGTCTGAGGCTGCTCTGCTTTTTAATTCCTACTATGTTTGTGTCATACTTGAAATAACCTGGTCACAAGCTGTGGGGCTGCAAATCCACAGAGCTGTGCCCATGTTCTCAAACCTACAGGAGCATCTAATTCTCCTGATCGACTCCCAGACAAACAAAAGCCAAGAAAGAGTAAGGACATCAACAGCAGGCAGCACTGTCTCAGCATAAATAGAATTATAATGCTGGTAGGCTGACTCTGTTTACACTCCCAAATTAAAATAACCTTTTTCTTATCCCCCTGCTTAACTTCCCTACCATCCCACTCCCATACTGTCAGCAGGGAATCCTGCTGCACTCCAGGGAAGCTGCACAAAGATTTGGAGTCACCACAGAGACTGAAATCCTCAGTTATACAGAAAAAGCATTTGGCCACCTGCTTTGGACTGAAAATACCTCTTTTTAGAGAGGATTGGGGTTTCCAAGTTGTCAGGAGCAAGACCTGGGAAGATAAAGTAGTAAAAATAATTTCCTTTTTAATGGCAACTTTGTGGCCTTTTCAACTTAGAGAAAAACTTTGAGCTTTCTCTGTCCACAGAACTCTAAAACAGGCAAAGCTGTTTTATTTTATTAGTGAAACAACACAATTCCTAGTATTCTTGCTATGACATTTGCTCGGGGAGCTGAGAGAAGAAGCAGTGAGCTGAGCACGAGCAGGGACAATGGCAGGATTTGATTTCTCCTGCTGCCTTACACAGCAGTGAGTCCCTTGGTCCTCCTCTCCCCCTCCCTCTGTGCTACTGGGAACCTGCTAAAACACACCTGTGGGAGGTTTGGGCTTTTAAATCCGTGTCCTAAATGTCCCAACAGTTCCCTAACTTGCAGAAAGTTTATTCCTATCAGGCCTTTAATCTCAGTTTTTTGGGAAAATCACTGCAAGTATCTCCCTTCAGAAGCCCACAACAGAACATGTCCAAGAGCTAAAGAGGTTCCCCCCATCCCATGAAAACTGAATGTTCTCCAAAAGATTAAGATTTTTAGATTTAAAATTCTCGTGTTCAGGCTGAAATTACAAGCTAATAACAACAATCATGTCATTAAGTCTGGATAAAAGGTTTTGATCATGAGGAAAGTACATTCCTACACAGTTCAAATTAAAAATCTCAAAGGTTTGAGCCCCTCCCTCTCACACTCCACCTCCTGTCCCTCACCCTGTGCTTCTGCAGAAACACAGGAAAGAAAGAGCTGAAAAAAAGCAAGGAAGAAAAAAATACTTTTCTCTCCAGAATGCAAGAAAAACAGTAACAAGTTCCAGTTATCACAAGAAACTTATTTTCTGCACAAAATACAGTTTGTTTTTTTCCAACGGGCTCCAGCTCACAGGCAGGCTGTGAGTAAAAGTGTAATGCATGAAGGCAAATATGGCTTATATTGTAGGAATTTCCATGATTTTTATGGATTGCATTGATGAGAAAGGCATTTGCACTCTCTGAAGTACCAGTTTTGTTGTGGGATATACTTTGAATAATTCCTTTGCAAAAAGCACGATTATATATTCATTAGAAATGGAAAGTTGTTCTGGAAGATCTAAGCTTCTAAATTAATGGTATTTCAATAACTGAGGTGGCATAAATTAAACATACTGACTCTCCAATTCATCTTCCTCTAAGCCATAATATATCATTGCTCTCTAATTGCAATTCCCTGCCATGCTGTCCCTCTTCATCTTAATTCTAAATGGTCTGCCACTTATCAAACCATTTCTGTGCACTGCACAATCCTCACCCTGAACTGCTCAAATGTTTTATTTTGGAACAACACAGCTCAGCCACAAGCATCATTTTTCTCTTCATGACTTAGTCTCTACTGAAGTAAATCATGGAGAGAACAGGAGTTGTCCCTCTGTGGCCAACAGTTCTCAGCTAATCCCAGCCCAGCCCCAGCCCTGGGAGCAGAGCAGGGATTAAGCTGTGCCTGCACAAAGCCACTCCGTGCTCCCGGCAGGAACAGCTCCCTCCTGTTAGGATTGGTATTCCCCACATGTTTCACTTGGAGCTTGGCAGCCCAGGCTCTGTGGCTGCAGTTCAAGTCCCAGGCTTGAGCAGCTCCAGTGTTTATTCTCATAATTTACACTTTGGGACGGCTTATAGACAGTTATGTACTTGGGTTTACAGCCACCACTTCAAACCCAGGGTCTGATCCTGCTGCTGTGGAGTCAGGGGTAGAGGATTCCCAATTCCACCACTGGCAGGAGGCCCCACATCACAAAACCATCTCTCAAAGCAAACAAGTTAATATAAAACACTGCTTTGGTTTAGAAATAATAAAAAAATGCCTGAAATCTTACTTACTAGGAAGTCTTCTTCACAGTACACCTTGCCATTGACATTGTAGAATGCTTTTCCTCGTAGTCTTCTCCCTGTTTAAACACAGGACCGTCAGAATTTTGTGCTCCATCCCCAAACCCAGTTGTTCAGGATGTGAAGTGAAAAGCACATCCTTCAGTGCCTGTCTGTGGGGTCTGTCCCTAGCCCTCCTCCTCTCCAGAGGGTCCCATCCAGAGACAGGGGTGAGGGTCAAGCTCTTGGTTCTATCCTGCCTTACCAAATCAGGCACCAAACCTTGCCTCAGGTATCATCTAAATATTACCTCCAAGTGCAGGTTATGGAACCCAGCTGACAGAAGTTCCTGGGAAACTTCAAATCTAAACCCAAAAATAATTTGGGGAAAAAGACTCCTTTGCAAATTGAGACAATTTTCTTGGCAGGTAAAATCCCAGTGGGCACACAGCCACTACCATCAACAGCATGTCTGTCCCCAAAGGACCAAGCAAGGACACTGCATATGGATGTTCCTGCCACCCTTAGAAATATGCCATAGCATATATCAATGCCATAGCAACTTCCTGAGACACTAAAGCAGTACAAGGCACACATGATGGAGGGAAGGGCAGGAAAATCACACCATAAACAAGAGATTTTGTATTCCAGTTTTGACATTTGCCATCTCATTAGCCCTTGTGGAACTCTACTGACAAAGCCTGTGATGGTCATTAATTAACTGATGGCTCCCTTTACAGCAAAGAACTGCACAGCAGACTCCAAAGAGTCCCAAAAAAAAGGATTAAAGCCAGGAATTCAAGAACCACCAAGCCCCACCAGGTTTCAGATGCAGCAGATCAGAGCTGTCTTACCAGAGCTGCTCTGCTGAAAGCAACGTTGTTCTGCCAGTGTAACACAGGGAGAGGGCAAAACACACTCATCCCAGCTCACCTTACTCCCACTGTGCCAGGGTCCCACTGGCCAAACTCCCAGGCAGTGGGTGCTCTCCCCAGCCCTGTGCAGCCCTGCCAGGCAGATGGCACAGGGATGTGCTGGCAGGGACACGGAGCCAGGGAACCCACAGGTCAACAGATGGCCCCTCCAGGTCACTGCCAAAGCTCCACTCACAGAGTGAGCCTGGACATCTCCTCCAGCTCCACCATAACCACCACAACCTCCGGGAGGGTTGGACTCCGCGGGCCAGCGGGCTGAGCCAGCTGGCCAGTGCTGAGGGGCAGGAGTGCTCTCCACCGTTTCCATAAACAATGTGGAGGAAAATGTGATTAATTTCCAGTGCTTGAAAGTGCCTTTGACACGTTGCCACTGCGATCCAACCCTGGGAAACAGCGTGTGGCACAGAGAAGTTGGGATCTGGGCTGATGCTCTGGGAAGTCACATGCTGCATGTGGCTGTCTGGTGGTTTTACTGTCGTGGCCCAGGGAAATGCTTCTTTTGTGTGCACATTCTTGGGCTGTCGATCTCACGGGCTGCTGTCTCCATATTGCTGGTAGGTGGAGTCAGCCCTTGTTTGTCTTTCCAGCTGCCTGGTAGCTCTGGTGGGGACCAGGAGCCCTGTGGTGTGGGCAACATGTTTATCTCCTCTGAGAGCCTTAGGTAAATCTGTGCCATCCACCAAACAAGGCACAGGGCTGGGACAGCAATCAGGGGGCCATGGGGCCTCTCTCGACTGATGCAGGAGCAACCACCTCTAGAACTTCCCTCCTGCTTATCCAAGCTGGTTTTGAACCTCTCCAGTGAAAGGTAAAAGCACATGGAATGGAAGGAAGAAAGGGAAAGAGGCCAGAATGGCTTTTTAAAGGACACACTGTCGGTGTCGAGCCCAGCCCTGGAACACGACTTTAGATGGTGGGCATAAAGTGGCTGCCCCCAGGCAGGGCCTTGCATGGTGCAGCACTGCCATCGTGCTCACACACACCTGCCAGGGTGTTTGGTCAGGTGAGGGAGCGCTGGCCACCCCCCTCACCACACCCCACTGTGGCTGGAAGCAGCAGAGGTAGTTAGGGACAAATCCCAAAGCCGGTTCCTGGAAGGATCTGTGCAGGACAGGAACGCTCTGATATTGTGTCATAGGTTTACTTGTTCTAAACAACCAAGCAGGGAATTTTTCTTTCCCTGCTGTAAAAGAAAGATGTTGAATGAGGGAGAGGGAAAGGGTTTGCCTTGGGTGATTGATCCACACAAAGAACTAACTAGCAGGCCTGCATTCCGAGCTGATGGCCCTCCTGAGACTGTGGGGAGGGGTGAGGAGGTTTTTTTTCCTTCTCTCCTGGGAAACAGGAGGCATTTCACTTCCGCCTTAACTCAGGCAAGGTGTGTGTTGGAGGGGTCCGAGGTTCACTTTGTTCTCGGCCTGCTCATCTGGCTGTTTCTGGCCCTGGCTTGCCCCCGTTTTCCTGCACCCTGCTCTGCCCCCAGCCCGGACCTGCTCGGATTTCATGGGAGAGGTTTGACCCACCTGCAGAGGAACCTTTCTGGCCCTCCTCCGCTCCCGTGTTGGCAGTGACGTCTGACCATGGATGAAAGGGGGAATTCCCGGCCATAGCCAGCTGCAGACAGTGTGAGTTTCGTGGGAAGAGCTCCTTTTCCCCCTTCTTCCCCTTCTCGGTGGGGGGGAATCTCCATTTTGGCTTCTCCCACACACCAGGGCCGTCACAGAGCGACCGCCAGAGCCCAACAGAGCCCAACCCCTGCTGATGGTGGTTAGAACTGCGCCAAAGGATGGAAAGTATCGAACTGTTTCCTTTTTGAAGGGGACTTTTGGATACAGGACTATTGTTTGGTTGTTTTTTGTGTTCTTTTGTTGTTCTGCCAATACACATACATCCATTAATAAGGGGCTGTTATTTTTTCTTTCTCCACACTTCCTCAACTGGAGCCTCTTAATTTCGGATTTACAAGTGCTTAGAAGGAGGAGCTTGGTCTTCCTCATAACTCATCCTCCTTAGCAAAACTCTTCAGTCTCATTAAACTGAGACATATAGGGGGGTCAGCAGAAAGTGCAGGAGGATCTGTATCCCAGTGTGCAGAGCCTGGCAGTGCTGAGGCTGATCAGAATGGCCCAAATTCTGCTCCCGTTGTTTCCTTAGCAAAGCATCACCGGCAGGAGCCAGGAGGGGCAGAGCTTTCCTGGACTGGGATGAAGTGGGAAGCCTCTGACCCAGAGCAAACAAGGCAAACCTGATGTTTTGGAGTGGCTCTCAGACTTCTGATATCAGATGGGTTTGGCAGCTGATTGCCCTGTGACACAGACTCACCTGAGCCCAAGCCCAGCCAGGATCCTCCACACCAGCCCTGTGAGCCCCATTCCCAGCCCATCCTACAAGCCTGAGACCTCTGCCCTACAGAGCACTCCCAGCACAACACCTTTCAAAACTGAGGGAAATACTGTTTTCACCATTTTCCAGCTAAAAAACCCGAGATACTTATTAGGGAACAGACTTGCCTAAACTCATAAAGCAGGCAAGCAGCTTGCTCACATGATAATGACTATCATTAGCAATGACTAATAAGATTGACAGACCTTTTACCTTAGAAGAATTTCATTCAGGGATAGTACAACAGTTATCTTAAAACCAAGAAACAGCAAGTTTATCACTCAAACAGCTGCTGTGGATGCCTATATTGGCTTTTTCATTCTGCATTTTAGAAATAAAGACAAAAGCCTACGTTCCCCTTGCCCTCCAGAAGAGTTTGCTAAATGCCAACACTGAACACAGTCAAACACCGCACTCGGAGGGAAAACTGCAATCCAGAGGGAAGTGCTGGCAGCTGCAGCCAGGGAGACAGGAATCCCAAGGAGAGGCAGTGCTGGGGCCCCAGCCCAGAGCAGCCATGCACCAGGGTGGGTGCAACACCTCAGGCTGGGGTACCTGCCCCGAGCTCGAGGCACTGCACAAAGGAGTTCACCTCTCAAGGTCCTGGATAACTCAGGGGCCTGCACAGCACCAGCCTGTTCCACGTAGCTGTAACCCACTATTATCAGTTTGGCAGAGATTACAAGTTAAAACCCCCCTGATGTTCCTTCATCCAGCTGAGCAAAGCACCTGGCCAGCCACAGGAGATAATATCATCCTGCCCGCTGGCACACAGGACCTGCTGCTTGGCTTTCCTCTGAATGACTGAGTCTAGCCAAGCCTGGTTACTATTTGCTTTCATAACATTGAAACAAAAAAAGTCAAGAGTTTCTGACAAAACCTGATGCAACTTGCCGGTGGCTCATTATAATAATAATGAGCAGCAGTAAGGAGCAGCCCAGCAGCGTGGGGTTTCACTGACACTGCCCTGGCTTCCTCCTCCTGCTCTGGGTGCCCTCCTCGGTGTGTCCTCCCTGTCAGACCAGTTCCCAACAGCAGCGGGGAAGATGCTGTGCTTCACACCCGGCCAGAGGAGCAGCAGCAGCTTGGCCAGGAATGCTTGGGGGTACTCTGAGACACCGAGCCTTGCAGCGTCTGCGCAGGGACCCAACCCCAACCCTCACAGGGAACTCCTTTTTTTCCCTGAGTGCTTCTCAGCCTTGTTTTACTGTACAAAATGAAGCTTATGCACTCACAGGGACAACTGCACTCACAGGGACAAATGCCTGCTGCAAGTAACGTATTTCTTGGCTGACACCCACCCCCTTGAGGGGCAGTGAGCACCAGGATAAGGGGGTTCCACCACCTCACGTGGGAGGCACAGACCTCACAAATGCTCCAGCAAACACTACAAAGATTCACGTAGATAATCTAGTACATAATAAAATACAAGCTAGAAATGACTCTGTCCCAAAGACCAATCACAATTGGTGTTTGTAACCAACATGACAAACATCCAAAAGAATGCAGGCTTTTGGAGCTTTAAAAATATATATAAAAGCAGAATCACCTCTAGGTTTTTAACATTGGTTTTCACATTTAACCAGTTTATGAGTCTCTGGTGTTTAAATGTATCTACCAACTTCCTGCAAAATCCTACTTCCTGCAAAATTTTTATCTCCTACAGGTTGCAAACTAAAAGGAAGGAACGGGAGAGCTGTTGCTTTATTGAAGGGCTCAACTCAAAGATTCGTCTTGCAAAAGGAAAAATGACACAGGCTGACACAAGCTGTCCACAACTATTCTCTCCAGCCTCTGCAACACCCCACTGTGTGGTGAAAATACACCAGCCAGGAAGACAAGATGGGGTAAAACCTTTTTCCAGTGCTGTTTCAAAAGCTGCTCCAGGCCCCCATGGAACAAACCGTGAATCAGCCCAGGTTTTCCGTTCTTGAGGAGGGGCTCCCAAAGAGCACTGGAAGTGTCCTGCCCCCACCTCCAGCTTAAAAGCATCTTCCAAGCCCTCCCTGCCCCTGCTGGCTGTGGGTATTTGCCTGTGGGGAGGTAAGTTTGTCAAGTCACAGAGTCTTCAGTGGCACATCTCCTGTCTCACACAGGATGATGCAACTGCATCAGGGGCCGACACCCCTGCCTTTGGAAGACAGGAGACAGCAATGTCTTGCTGTCACAGCATGGTCATTAGATCTAATTACTGTTTCCAGCATGCTTTGAAGTTGAAAAGTGCCAAAGCATTATAATATTTTAAGGACTTTGATGATTGAAAACACACAACTGTTTGGTAACAATCACGATTTACTAGTACTGTAGTTTCAGCAAGTTCCTGTGAGAAACCTGCATTGTCTCAGTGCCTGACGCTACTCAAACACAAACAGCTCCCCTCTGACATAATGGGAATGCTGCAGCTCCAGCCCTGCCTCCCAGAGAATGCCCGGTGTGTCCCCAGGACTCCCAGCACGCTGAAAAAACCACACCATCTTCTGATATTCAAGATGTTATGTGCCTCTTCTCACAACTTAATGCAGGAACGTTTCAGTGTTAGAGGGGACAAAAGCGAGATGACTAATAATGTCCCTGTTATTTCTGATGTTACAGCTGTGTGGAACAAGAGGATTCTATTTCAATCACAAAATGTAATTAACCCCCCCCATACGGAGTGCAATGCAAGAGTTCAGCTGTAGGTATCACTGCTAAAGATAAGAAATTCATTAGAGCAGAGTAATTAACAGTCTGAACAGCTCAAGCTATGGAATATTACTCAGTAGCTGCCATTGCTGTTGGCTGGGGACACGCCTGGGTAGCACAGAGCTGGGCTCTGGGACTGCTCCTTCCTCAAGGGCAGGACAAGGCAGGGTGGCTGTACCTGCTCTGTGCCAGGGGCCTGTCTGAGCCCCCAGCACGGCCATGCCCTGCTCCTGCTGGGAAAGGGGCACCCGGGAGCTCCTGGCTTGTCTCACAGCAGCAACACACATACACAGCATCCTCCTCTATCAGCTCTTTCTGGAGAAAAAAACTGTACCACATTGCTTCCCTCCTCGAGATTTCTCACCCCTCTTATTTTATGAACTGTCAGTTCAAAGGCTAACCAGGACATTTCAGTGAGAATCTCTCTGGTCCACGACCCGCACAGCCTTCTGAGCGCGGCAGCCCGGGCTCTTCATGCCTGGCTGACCAAAGAACTGTGCCTATCTGTTTTAGTTAGCAAGATTAAACATGGACCTAATTGCTTGTTAACTGCTCCAGACACCATCTCTGTAGTGGCTGATGTGACACCAGCACCATCACTGGTCTCATTTGCCACCTTAAGTGACAGTCTCCCAAAGTGTTCAGGCTGCAGCGACATGGCAACGCACACACAGGATTCATGTGCAACAACACTTGCTCAGATATTTCCCAAAGTGCTCAGATATTTCCTAGCTAACGTAGCAGTGAAGGGAAATTCCCATGGATTGGCCCAAAGCCCTATACAAGTGAAACCAGACACGAGGTGGCCTGGGCTGAGCAAATGCTTCTGCTGTGACCACGGTCTCCGTCACTGCTCAATGGAAACGCAAACTTTACCGAGCCAAACCCAGGATTTTTGCTTTGCAAAGCCCCCTGGGGCTCTTGCTGTGGGGCTGTTCCGATTCTGAGCTGGTCTGTGGTGCCATCCACGGGCTGCCCACGCTCCCAAATGCTGTG
Source organism: Lepidothrix coronata (assembly GCF_001604755.1). Taxonomy (NCBI): domain Eukaryota; kingdom Metazoa; phylum Chordata; class Aves; order Passeriformes; family Pipridae; genus Lepidothrix; species Lepidothrix coronata. The sequence continues at coordinate 86,696 of NW_016690312.1, read as the reverse complement.
GGATGATGCCCAGCGCTGAGCCCGCACAGGGCAGGCGGTGCAGGGTGACCTCCCAAATGCCCTGCCCAAGACACCACGGTGGCACCACTCTCCACAGCCTCACAGCAGTATCTGGCACAGGCTGCAGCTTTTCTGCCATGCAAGGGGTGACTATCCCTCTGAAGAGCACCTGTGTGCCACTGTCTAATGACTGAGAAACTGGGACACACACAGCCCAAAAGCTGAAGAGCAAATGAAGTCTCCAGAACCCAAACCTGCTCTCCACAACCCCCCCAGGTTCGACAGCTGCTATTTCTGAACAGTGGAAGCTAAACTTTAAGTCACCAGAAGGTTCCAGGATCCGAAACTTCAAGAGAAATACCAAGTTCTACAAACACAGAATAAATCATCGAAAACATTAAGCAATAACAACCCACCTCTGCTACCTCCTCTGCCCAGTCACCTCTAGCTAAACCAGATGTAGAATTTCACCCAGGAGAGCTGTTCCCTTTCAGCAGAGTAGTTTTGCCTGCCCAGGAATTAAAGATGTGCCAAAAGAAAACAAAAGCTCCCAACACTTCTTCTTTATTTGTTACCATTCCTCCTTTACTCATATGTGAGTTTGGGCCCACAGTTCCCATCCCTCCCTCTGCCCATAGGTTTTCTTTACACAGGGTTTCTGTCACTCCACCCACTTGAGAACGGGGTGAACCCAGGGCTGCTTTAGCCCCTCTGTAACTGTTAATTAAATTTTTCTTCTCAGTCTCCTGAGGACTCACACAAAGCCACCGAGTACAACCTCTTGGTGAGGGGGTCCCGCAGTGGAGCTGCTGCCACGGCCGGGGCAGAGCGGGGGCTGTGGTGGGAAGGGGCTGTGAGGAGGGGACTGAGCCCAGCCCAGCCCCTGGGCTTGGAGAAACTTCCATCCCCCACCGCCACGGCCCCCTCCCCTCCCCAATGCTCAGGCTTTGTGAAAAAAGGGGTGAATTTCTAGGGCTTTCAGGGTTTTTAAGATGGGGGGGGGGAGAAAAACCCAGTGCCAAATTCTTTGAATAGAAGATACTGCATGTTGGCAGAAGCCACTTTTCACAGACTCCAACCGTTTGAAATCTGAAACACTAAAAAGTGGCTACTGTGGATGTGCTGTATTCTTCTTTTCAAAGCAATCTGGCACACAGTTTTGCTCCCCTGTTTCAGGACCCAATCCTGCATTCCTTTCACGCTCAGACTCCCATTGACTTTAAGGAATGCAGGATTGGATCCTAAATGTGTGCTTTACTCACACAATAGCTCCTCATGGTTACGATCTATTGAGAAAGGCACACTTTAAAAACCATTTGGAATTGCAGGCTCATCCACCAGGCCAGAATGCCTGTAAAGATCCCCCATTATTCCAGGAAAAATGCTCGGTGTCTGAATTGCACACACACGCACTCACACGTTTTCCTGGTTTCAAGCTGCAGGCACAGCTTAGCTTGAGATGCATCAAAATATTTTGAGCACTTGGCCTGATAGCTCCTAAAGAAACCACGTGCAATTTTAGGTTTTGAAAAAAAGCAAAACTCCGGGGAAAGGGGAAAAAAAAGCCACCAAAGCAAACATATAAGCAGCTGAATCTTAAGGTCGGTTTTTCAGAGAACTTTTGTAAAAGCCTCTAAAAGACCTGCACCAGCTAAGACAAAACAGAGCCCTGCACTGCTATTTTTGAGGATGCTGTATATTGAGTTACGAGGCTATTACGATGCAAATCTCAAATGTACAAGCTTTTTACTTGGCCATAAACACCAAACAGTATACATTGTCTTTTCAGAAGAAAAGGTTTGCTGCTAAAATAGCAGAAGCCCTACGTAAATAACCAACATTCTTTCTGCCTGAGGTCACTGACTTGGCCTATTCAATTCCGGGCTAGTCTGGGATTTGACAATCTAAGCAGGGGAGAGGCCCTTTCCTTTTTTTCAAAAGAATGCTGGGATTTTATTTGAAATTTAAACTCTTGCAAACAAAAGGTGGCATCGTATGCTGGAGGCCTATGAAGGTGGAGTACAGGATGTGTATTGTTTTCTCCCTTTACATAGGTTCTTTCAGGAAAGAGTATTCAGAGTCTGTGAACAAACGCTAATCAATTATTATCATCAGGTAGACAGACACAAGAAGATATGAACAAACACTTTTTAGAGATTAGGAGATTCACTTTCAAAAAATATTGATGCGGGGAAAGCATAAAAATGGTTTAAAATTATAATTTAAATTATCATTTTAAATAAATTGTTTTCAAATTAATAACTGGAAATTACTCTATAGTTTAAGTTCCTATACTAATTCATATTTGTACACCAAAACAGAGCTTTTCAGTGCAAATTAACCGTGGCCACAAAGTCAGCATTCACTCTCACTCTCCATCTCAAGTCTGTCCTGGGCAGGCAGATGGTAGTTAACTCTTTTTTCCTCCCCATTACCGTTGCCCAGCTCTTACTTGGACTCTCACAAAAGCACACTCTTGTGTAATACAATTATCATTTCCATTCCTGGGCTGTTATCCAGGCTCTGCACTGCTCTGTGCCACCTCTCCAGCACGGCAGCCTCGTGCCAGCTCCTGCCCCACATACCTCCCCGGGCTGAGCCAGGAGCTGGGGAAACCCTGAGAGCATCCTGAGCTCACCACAACCCACAGAAGCTGCAGACCTGCCCCAAGGTACCATCTTGGCCAGGAAAGATGGTCTTTGCTGTGCACTGTAGCACTAAATCTGATGAGAAACTTGTTTAAACATGTCTTAAAATGGCCTTTTGTGGTCTCTTTGCAAACACGTGTTTCTTCTTCCCAACACCCCCCACGACAACTGTTATGTCCCATGCAGGAATGTCCTGGGAAAGGTGTCCTGAGGTGTTTCATTGGACCTTGTTAACCCCTTCCTGTGACTGGGTGTTCCTGTAAGCCCCTTGAGACTTCTAATTGGTTACTCTGTGAATCCTCCTAACCCTATAAATGTAACATCCCCAGCAATAAACCCTCTCTTGCCTCCTCTCCACGCCGCTGTGCTGTCTCTGTGCCTGCCATGGGACCACGTGCGTGGTCTCCCCTCCAGGCTCAGGGCCTGAAAAACCCTGTCGCTGGAGTTCCCTCTCCCCGACGTCGGAATGGTTCTTCAGATGGAGATGGAACTAGAACTGGGTTCCCCCACGTCATGGGTGGGGAAAGGGATCCAGAGTGCACTCACTAACCTGTGGTAAAATCCAGATGAAAATGTGTTCATCATTCTGACATGTTTGTAGCCCAAGGTAAACTCTAGACTCCCCTCTGCAGTTCACCTTAACCTGCCATGATGTCAAAATGAAAAACTTCAGTATCTTCCTGAGGGTTTTGCCTCGTGTCAGTGAGGCACTGAAGGGAACAAACCCCTTCCTACCCAGCCTTTGCTGCCAGCCCCTGCCCTGGGGCAGGTGATGTGTCTCCTCTGAGCACCCCCAGCACTCCCCCCACCACAGCCCAGACTGGGTGGGGAGGTCGTGGAGGGCACATTTGTGCCCCAGCCCCTCTGCAGGACTGAGGCTGTCAACCTCCAGCAGGAATATGAGGATGGATGGCTGATATCTTCTGTTACACCTTGCTGGAAAACCCCACCTTTCTTGGCAGGGTATCCATAATATCTGTACCATGTTTACTCCACTGTGGAATTCTCTTCCTTTCTCTCTCCTCCTCCTCTTCAGTCAGGTTATTTAACCAAGAGGTTGCTTAAAGCTGCAGAGACGAGACGATCTCTGACCTCTGGTACTCTGGCAAAGCCTTCCTGTGCAGACTGTATTATAAACTTAGCGGATACTTTCAAGCTTCCATATAATTTGCAAAAGTTAAAATTGGCAGATGTTTCCTTTCTGTCCCACTTACATATTTATTCTATCCCATACCACCCATCAATTTCAGGGTTAACACATAAATTATTTCCACAGAGCTCTAAGAGAAGAACTTATGTTAAAAATGAACTTGCAAAAACGTACGCCAAGTATATATTTAAAAACAGAAATACAACTGCTTGCATCAATCTAATAGCTTTTTTGGACCAATATATTAACATATATCTTAAAATATATTACTTAATAAGCCAGCATGCAGCCACACTAACAAGAAAATGAAAAATAAAGCTCCAAATGTACCTCAATTTAATTTTTTTCACCCCAGGGCTGGGTTTAAAAATGAAAAAGAAAATAAAAAGTGGAGAACAAGGGCAGAGCAACACAGACCACTGGGTAAAAACCATGAGAGGCCTTCCCACCACTTGGCAAGCTGGGAGGGCAGAGGTACAGCTCTTCTCCCAAGGTAGCTCCCACTGTGGGAAGCTTTCAGCATTCCATGACAGACCCTGCTTGTTATTAGCAAAGAATTCCACTTTTCCAGCTGCTGCCTGTAAGCCAGGATTTAAAAGAGCACTTGTCTTATCATACTCTCCCAGCATCCCAGTGCCAGCCTATGGGCAGAGTAAATCCACCACCAAACTGCAGCCTATTCCAGCCCAAGCCCTCCTGACCTCCAGGCAGGACACAACCTCCCCGAGCAGCCTTGCTGGCCTCTACCCATTGTGGGTGTTCTCACTCAAGCTCCAGTAAGAACCAATGTCAGCAACAGGGATCCATCCAGTGTGGTGTCCTGTCTCAAGCTCCAGCCAGGAGTGCAAGTTCACTGGGAAAGAGAATTACAAACAGGGCTCACACAGGCCCAAGTGTTCCCAAGAATAACCTCTCAGCTTCCAGCAGCCAGCACTTAAGGCCTTCCTGCACCACAGGTTGCATCATAACTATTATGTTTAATAGCCTCCCTGGACCAATCCTTCTTTAATTTGTCTAATTCCTCCATGAGATCATTTATACTCTTGGCCTCCATGCTGTCCCTCTGGCAGTGAGTCCCACGACTTCCCTGTGCATTGTAGGAAACATTCCCTTTTGTTTGTTTGAAACCTCCGCTGATCTCAAGCTTCTGTTGCATCCTGAAGAACACAGAACACGGCAGCCCCCCCAGTCACCCAAAGAGCTCTGTAAGCCAAAGCCTGACACTCCAGCCTCCAGCTGCACCTGGACATGAAGGGGATGCAGATCTCTGGCACAACTGCTGTTTTTATCCAGCAGCATTCTGAGACTCTGCTCAGGTCTTCTTTGCACAGCACAGGAGTGGGCACACACAGGTGGAGTGGAGAGTCCCTGACTCAAAGTCCACCCTCTGTGCCTGAGGTCCCTGCAGGAGACAGGACCAGCCTCCTGAGTTCTGTACTGCCCCAAGTCAATAGAAGCCTTTGTGAGGGGTTAACTACTCTAACATGCAATAGGAGGGAATTTCTATGGGAATACATCCAGAAGAAAAAGACACTGTATTCCAGTAAGACCAAAGGAAGGAGAGGAAAAAAAGAAATAAAAATGGTATTTGGTCCCTAGTGCCACCTGGACATCAGAGCAGGGCAAGAACCCACCTGACAAACAAGTAGCAAAAGTTGGGCAAGTTTGTTGAACTGGGGGTACTACAGACCCCTCAGCTGCTACCAGGTTCTTCCATGCAAGTCATTGTTCTCTTCTTCATTCAAGTTCAGCCTCAACTAAAAGCCCCAGCTTAGCCAGGCTCTGCAGCAGATGAACAGAAATGGGACCAAGAGCAGGAGCGGCAGCCAGGCTGCTGGATGTCATCTCTGCACGGACTGAGCTGCAGCATCACCTCTCCCAACACACACAACAGCATGCTGAACAAAAGGAGTGGACACAGCCCAGTCCTGTGGCAACATGCAAGAGCCTCAAGGGAGATGAGCAATTTCCCTAAACCATCTTCTGCGGCGTCTCAGAAAAACAAGAATGGATTTGCACAGTTCACTGTCTTCCTCCCAGTAACACCACATGAGTCAGCACCCCAATGAGAGCAGCATCAAAGGGCACTGCTGCTGAACCTAAACATGCCAGCAAGGCTTGGTTTGAGTCACATCCACAAAGGGTTCAGCAGCCAACACCAATGGCACCCGTGTGTTGGTGAAATGAAGCTCACAGTGCTCAGTTCTTCCCTCGAGACAAATCTTTGCAATTAATTGCTGAGATCCACAGTGCCTAGATGTCACAGTCTGATGAGACTGCAAAGTTTACTAAAGAGGATGAGTTATGAGATAGACCAAAGTTCTCTCTCTCAGCAATTGTAAATTCAAAATTAAGGGGCTTTAATCGAGGAAGTGTGGAAAAACCAGAAGAAATAACAACCCTTTATTAAAAGATATATGTATGTTGGCAAAAACAGTAACAGAACACAAAAAAACCTAGACAGTAGTCCTAGAAAAAACCCAACAAACCAAGAAGTCTGGATGAATACTTCTCTGTCCCTCAGCGCAGTCCTCACCGAGGTTGGCAGGGCGCTGTTGGGCTCTGGGGTCACCACACAGGGAGGGGTCTGGGGGGTCTCGGATCGCGGGAGGAGCCGAAAGGAGAGCGGAGACTCTTCCCCCGATGGGAGAAAGGCAGAAGGGAAAGCAGGGAAAGCAGCTCACCCCTACGGGACTCACTGTTCCCAGGTGACGGTGTTCCGAGGCTCTCCCCTCCTCTCCCAGCGAGCACAGACCTCTCCGATGAAAGACCCAGCAGGTCCCGGCGGGAGTCACGAGGCAGTGGCGGCGCAGGGACAGTGGTCAGGCCTCACCAGGACCAAAGAACCAGAAAAACTGGCTCCCAGGCTTTTCCTCCAGAAATGCCCGGACACAGTCCCTGTCTCCGTCCCGGCGAGAGAACTCCACGGTCTGACCTGTCCTCTGTCTGGGCGGCCAGCTCCCCAAATCTCCAAAACCTTCCCCCTCACTCCAGCATTGATGGGCCATTAGCATGGAATGCAGCCTGGCCAGCCATTCCTTTTGTAAGGCTAATTGATTCACTTCCCCCTTCCCAATTCGAACTCTTTCTCTCACAGGGAAGCAGGGAAAGAAAAATTTCTCTCTCAGATTTATAACCTATAACACTAGAGATGGCATCTTGAGCAACAACTGTAACTCTTTTCTTCATGGGACAATGGAAGAATGTGTCAGGGAGTGGTCCTTGGGTCCAGAAGTGCCAAGGCAGCTTAGAAAGGTTAGTACAGACTGAAGAAATAATACTCACAGAATGGCAAAGTATTAAAGCATCTGCCAGTTTTGAAGCACATTCTTTGGGTTTAGATTATTTAGCAGTAAATGTGAAAGTCCTGCACAGAGAACAACTCTTCTCTTGCTCGCATTAGTGAACAATTATACTGATGTTAATAATTACTTCAGATTTATCCTGTGTGACTTGGAACAAAACCTTGCTAGGACTTTAGATATGTGTTTTAGACAATATTCCAGTATGCTTTGCTGTAAATAAGACTGAAAATTTTCAGTTGTTGTACTGAATTACTGAAATGAACTGGGATTTGCTCAACCAATTTGAAATGTAATCAGAGATCAGCCTCCCTGGGCTGTCCTTGATATTTTGTGGTGGACTAACCACAGCTTCCTGCAACAGGTCACATTAGTACTAAACCCACAAGCAGCTTTCAAGCCAGAGAGCTGGATAGGTACAGCTCCTGACAGTACACTCACTTCTTTTGGCACTCAGGTACAATAAGGATATTGTTCCTTTAATGCTTAGCTTTCCTTTTAAGAAGTATGTGAGATTTCAGCAAATGCTCCGCAACGATTAGTTCAGGATGAATGTACTTAACTCAGAATTTAGCTGGAAAGGGCCCAAGTAGATGCAATCAATTTTCTACTAAATCCACTTCCTTCCTCTCTTCTCTACCCGGCATGAGACATCAGGTCACCACTCCAGCCAGTGGTGACTGAGACAGTGCAAACCTCTGCCTACAGCCATGCTCTTATCAAACCTGGTTATTTCTTTCCATTTCCCCTGGTTTTTGGGTTTGGCACATCCTGTTCACTAGCCCAGCGTTTGGGCTTGGGGGAAAAGGCTCTAGAAGCAAATATGAAAAAGCAGCTATCTAGCAAACCACAAACCCCAAATGTACTGACTGCTGTGACCCCCAAAGGTAATCACTCAGAACTGCACAGGATCAGCTGCAGAGCTCCACTGATAAAGGACAATTTTCCCCTCTGCACGACTCTCAGAGGAGCCTCCCCCAGCTTTCAATGTGCAGGCACCGTGTGGATGTGCCAGCTCAGTGTGTGACACCTCTGTGTGTTGACACCAAATTATCTCCACCAGCATCAGCTGAACACCACAAGACTTGTGGGAGAGCAGCACCAGCCCCTCTCCCTGAACCAGCCTCATGGCCTGGAATAGCACAGTCATAACAACAGGGATGATTTGCTACTTGAATTTAACCAGGGCAACAAAAAAATAACATCTGTTCAAAAACAAGGCTTAGAAAACATGATCTCTGGCTCTCACCTACATGCTTTCTTAAGAATTTAAGTAGATGATTTCCAACCTCATTTTCCCAAGTGTATACATTCTCTTTTGTTAAATAACTTGTGCAATCAGCAGAACAAGTCCTGGTGGCTCTGTATTCTTTAGGCTTTCTTCCTCTAGAATGGTGATATCCAAACGTTTTTGATGGTGCTCCCCTACCAATAAATAATGTTTGCACATGCACCCTAAGGATGTGTATATTTATAAATTATATACATCTACTAGGGAAGTATTTTCTTCCTGCACCCTAAAGGACCATCTTGAACACTCTGTGGGGTGTGTGGACCCCACTTTGGAGACTGCTGCTCTAGAGACCACTGGACTGTTAATACCGATTCAGCAAATTGTTTCCATGGGTCTGAATTTACACTGCCATGGTTCCTACAGTTGGTAATCCACTGACTCACTCAGTGCAGTTATTTGCTCTATTTCCAGGAAAAGTTTTGCGGGGAACACAATTGGAAGAGTGACAGTGCAGAGCACCCAGGCAGCCAGGGGAGTGATGTGTACTGAGCTTCTGTCACTGTATCTCATTTAATGTCAAGACACAGCACATTTGTGTTTTACAACACATTGACAGACAACCATTGAGACATAACAGTCAGGGATCAAGAATGATTCCTAAATGCATTCCTGCTTTTAAATATGCACTTAATTTAGATGCCTTTCACTCTGTACAGGCACAGTTAAAAGAGCTGCAGGTATGAGTGGCTGTGTGCTGGCACAGAGTCCCTGCACAGCTGAGTCAGCCCTGCTGAACCCACCAGCCACTGCTGCTGCTTCTTACAAACATACTTTAAAAGGGTCTCTCCTCCAATTCTTTGCCTTTTTCTTGCCTAGCTCACCATTCACTTTTGTTGCTACTACTCCAAACACAGTGCAAGTTCACAGGAGTTTGGCAAACAAAGAGTTAAGGCTGGAAGGTTTTAGGCAAGAAACTCAGCTTGGGGGCTGGGGGAGAGGAGGAGAAAGCAGGAAGCCTAAGGGGGCATCCAGAGCAGGGAGCACTGCTGGAAGGCCCTTCCCCAGCCCCGTAGGCTGCCTGCCTGACCCAGGCTGGGCTGCAGGAGCTGGACAGTGGGAGCAGGCAGGGGATGATGCACTGCCAGGGACTGACCAACTGGGTCACAGGGGAGGAGCAGGACCAGCAGATATGGAGGTGAGGATAAGGTTGTGTGGGGCTGTGAACAGGAAGGAATACAGGGGTTTGTGCATCTCTAGAGGGAGTCTGTGAAGACAAAAAGCAGCAGGACAGTGCACAGAGCATCGAGGGACCCCCTGGCTGAGCACCCAGCACTGCTGTGCCACCTGCACTCCATGGGATGAGTGGGCAGAGGGAAGGGAGGGTCTCAGTGGGACTTAAACCTGGTTCTCCAAGCCTGCCCCAAACACCACAAGGCAGCAACTGCTCATGGGGGACTTTGGGGATGACTTTGCAAGGCCCCAGTGAGCTCACAAACAACCGAGTTTACTGTGGGGTTTAAACCCCATGGCAGAGGCCACGACTGTCACCAGCTGCCCCTGCCCCCTCCTGCCCCAGGTTCTCCTCTCAAACAGCACGAGGTGACCAGAGCACTTGCTAAACCACTGGGCAGAAGATGCTTTGAGGATATAAACAACACTTCCTGCCTCCAGCAGGCTCCCAGGCTACCACACCTCTCTAGTCACGTCACACACAAACAAAAACTTAAACACACCAAGCCAAACCTTCACCTGTCACACAGCTGTGTGGGACACGGCTCCAAGAGCCAAATGCCCTTTGCCATTCCAGCTTGCAGGGCGGTCGTTTATCACTCAGAACAGCAATGTTGGGGGTGAAATGCTGAAGCCCCTGAGCACCCACAACCCCAAACGATGGTAGGGGGTTATTCTGGCCCAGGACCACAGGACATGAACCTGTTCACAAGCACTAAATATCCATGAGAAGAGGAACAAGAGGACCAAGTGTCCAACAAATGCTCAACACCATTCCCAGAGGAACCCCTCCTCACATGCCTTGAGCCTGCTGGGATGTTTGGGAGAGGCAAGGAACACAGAACTATACCTATGTTATCACACTCCTGCCTCCTCCACCACTTGAAGAAGGGAATTCTCATTAATTTGGATGTTGAGCCAGGGGAGCTGGTGAGCAAGGCAAGGAGAGAGGCCATGTGTACCAGCCTCAGCCTGCTGTCCCCCCACCAGCCCAACACCATTTCCAGTCACACCCCAACAGCACAGTGTGTCTATCACAGGATCTCTGCTGGCTGCCCACCTGTGCCCCATCCGATACCTGGGAACTGCCCCACGGAGCCAACAACCCCAGAAATGGAGAAGCAGTGACACAGCTGGGCTGGGCCCTGGCCACCACAGAGGCACAGCAGGGGGCTGCTGCCTCAGGTTTGTTTTTAGAAAGCATTTACTGTACCTAACTCAAGACTGTGGGATCCAGTTTACAAGCCTGAAGATTTTTGTGTCAGTTCAATGCAGGGCATCCACGTACAGGTTTCACGCCGGTAAAATACTAAGAATTTCACAGTAAAACCGTAAAATAATTCCCTAAATTTTCTGGCATGGTGTTCGTAATCAAAGCAATATTGCAAAACTACCTGCTTTTTATATAGCCACAGGGAAGTGGCTCACCTGGGGCAAACCACAGCAGTGATGTCAGTGTGAAGGTCCTGCTGCCCAGCTAAGAGCTCACACTGCTCTCCACAAAGTCAGGAGTACTTCAGCACTAACTGAAACTGGATTTGGCCATGAGAGATGATAAATCTAAAAAGTCCCAGCAGAAGCTCTGGTCAAAGGCAGGATTTTCAGGAAATGAGATATTTATTGGAAGAGGGGAAAAAAAAAAGCTTTCTGGCCAAGATCAAATTTACTGAGTTTCTTCCTGTGCTGTGTTTTAAGGAACAGAGAAGAGTGGGTGGGAACAAGAGCTCTTCGTTACCTGAGTTAAAACCAAACTAAAATTTCCTGAGAAGTCCAAGGGTAGGAGAAAACATCCGCTGCTGGTAAATAACTCTGACCTGTAGAAGTCAATTTACCAGGACCAAGCTGGTCATTCTATACCAGTAAGTTTATAAGCAGGCAAAGCATTCAGGTCATGTAAATACCAGGGGTCACCAAAGCACTTTCCTTGGTGCCCAAGGCCAGCCCACTGCAGCTGCAGTCGGCCAATCCTCCCGAGCCCCCTCATTTCAAGTAGGAAAAATGCCTGGTTGTTTATGTAGGATTCCTGCCAAGCCTGGTTCTCTGATAAGCTTCTCTGGTGCATTTGTGTCTCACATCCGACTCAGAGTCCTCAGAATACTGGAGACAGCATTCCTTGGATACTGAAAATAAATTAAAAACACAACACTGGGCTTGGACAGAGGAATGGGAACGTTATTGACGTGGCCCAGGCACTCAGGGCTCTGGGGAGCAGTGCTGGGAAAGCAGTCTTTTTAAAATGTTACATTAGTCCATGTATTTAATGACATATAATCCTAAAAATGGTCCCCCATAAACTGTAAATACGCATTATTTGAGTAAGTAATTAGTTTCAGTAGCATGCTGCAGCAGCTGTATGGCTGGGCTGCCAGACACTGCAAGTGTTTCCTCCAGCAAATGCCTCTATTTGTGATATTACAATAATTACTTACTGATTTATAGAACTTCTCACTTCCCCAGTTCTTTGACCTCAGGATCTCCACACAGTTTCAAAGTATTAATGAAAGCAGCATGGTATCACCCATGTGAGGGAGGTGACAAGAATTATGTGCACATGGGCCAAGGCAGACAGGCTGAGTGATCTGCCCAAGGGGACAAGGAACCCTGTGGCAAGTGGATTAAAACCCCATCCTCTGACTCACAGGGCTGATCTACCCCTTGGTGGCCACCAACCCATCAGTCCTCTAAGAATTTGTTCTCTTTGCCAATTTGGTCCTTTGCCAATACCCTCTGCCAGGAGAAAGCCTGAGAGACAGAATGCTGAAGTTTGCTGCCACTGTGTATCTTATAAGTGTGAAGACAAACTTTAGCAAAAAAAAAAAAAATGAATCTTTTATTTTGTTTTGTACGTGGCAGGATTGTTATGGGAAACAGCTTTTCTAGACCCACAAGAGGTAAAAGCATCCTTAAGGTGAAGAGTAGCAGTGAAAACCTTGATCTGTAAAATGAATTTGTAAGGTAAATCCCAGGCTGCTTTCTGATGTGGAACTTCAGTGTGTTTTCAGGCCACACAGACATGTTTCCCTCGAAATAAGCAGTAAACAAGAATTACTGTTAAGGCTGAGTTTGTAACCCAGCCTGGACGTGCACCAGGTGCAAAGAGAGTCCTGTCAGAGAGCACAGGAGGATGAAGATAACAGAAGCAACAAAACCAGATTTCCTCTTCACACCTTGTCCTTTGCCAAGAGCTCCTGACCTTGTTAGGCAGGACTTGCAGAGCTGGACTGAGAGGTGCTGTGTGGCCTGGCAGGAGAGGAGAGGTCCTGTCACTGCACTGGCACCAGGGAAGGGACACAACAAGACCAAGACTGGAGACAGAAAACAGGTAACAGGAATAAGAACAGAAAACCGTCTGGAAGTATGGAAAAGAGCTTTGCTGGTGAGAAAGGCAGACTGAAGTTGCCATGGCTGCAAAGTGTTATAATCTCACCTCCTTGATATGGGGATGATGAACTGCCAACAGTTTGGAGTCCTTAGACCCTGGGAACTCAGGGATCCATGAAAAGCCTAAGATATGCAAAACAAATCAAAATGGGAAAGTACCAGGGTAAAATAAGATTTCAAACAGTGCCAAAGGCAAGAAGACAAGCTCCCTATTTTCTGGAGAAAAAGGTACTGACATGCAGATAAGATCTTGACTAAAGAAATCCATTGTGCTTGTTGGAGATTAAAAACAAAAGATGCCCACACAGAAATAACAGTAAGTCTGAATTCTTCAGTATCAGAGCAGGCACAGGCCAGAGCAAATGCAGGCAGAAAGAAGGGAAAAGAGAACCCTGGGAGATGGAAATCTTCACAGAGGATGCATCAAAAACTGAAGTTCAATCCTTCCAACACACCAGGGAAACCATCAGGTAGTGGTGGCCCACAGAGCACACCCCGGGTCTGTCCAGGGTGAGGTCACTCAAGGGCAGGACAAGGGAAAGGTGGAGATTCCCCCAAATGACAGCAGAGTATCCAGGTGATCTGTGGCCATAGGGCAGGCTAAACACATGGGAGCCTGAACATGTTTGTGTACAGGGACAGGTTTGTGGCTGTCACAAAATTTACTGAGACAGGCCCTGGGAAAGAAATGATCAGTTGGTTGTGGGTGAAAAAACAGATTTACTGAGTGCTGAAGGACAACACTGATTATCTGGCAAGTGTGGAGATAGAATAGATTTATTCTTGAAGAAGTGATGATGATCTATATTGAAAAGAAATTATTTTGGAGTTTCCAGGTTTAGTTTTCAGATGAGTAAAGATCAAGGACATCACTAAAGCATAAATTAGGCACTTTGCAAAATACACAGGGACAACATAGAGCAGAAACTTAGGTCATTAAAATTACAGGAAGCCAACCCTGTGCTTCTCCTTTCACTCACTCTCTTCTTCACTTTTCCCTTCCCCCTGTTTTCCCCCTTTGTTTTTAGGTAACACTTAAAAATTACAGAACCTGGAAATGGGAAACAGAAACATCTGTTGGTAATGCCAGTGACTTGCCTGTGCTCTGTTCTGGATTATCTGGATTTCTTCCCCTTTGAGAGATGAACTCAACAGAAGCCCAGGGGAGTTTATTCTTCTGGAGAAAATGAGGTGTGTTCCAAAAAACATTTTAAATGGGCAGAGGGAAAGACAAGAAAAGAAGAAAAAAAAAAGAGTTAAAGGAAAGACTGAACACCCAAGAGATGTGGGTTCCAGATAAGACAATTGAGACCTGCAGATAATAAACACTGACAAGGAAATTTTAGCAAATCTTGTTACATGAGGAAAGAGGTGACATTTCAAACCCACAAAACTGTGCAAGTTCTCTCTCTCTGTTTTTATTTACAGAAATAAAAAACAGAGGCAGAAACCTTGTTAATTAGAGCATGGTTTTTGTACTTCGTGTTTTCCAAGCCCTGAAAGGATCACAGGTGCCGTCAGTGATTGGTTTCACATTATGAATACAGAAATATTGTGGAAGGAAAACATCCATGGTCAGTCCATCAACACAGAGAAAAGTTTCCGTCATTAGTTGCCAGGCAACCCCCACCAATTAAAATAACCATCAAATGCCACACATTTCATGCTGGAATCATTAATAGCAGAATGCAATTACAACCTTTCAAGGAAACAAGGAGACAGAGACAAACCACCAGACAACTACTGATCACATGCCCTCTGATCATCAGGAACAGGGAGTGGAAATGTTTCGCAGTTCCCTGTTGGTCAGCTCCCCATCACCATCACCCTTCCCTGGGCATCAGCCTCCAGCTACCACAGCCACAGCAGCCCTCAGAGACTTGGAGAGTGACACTCCATGCTATACACACCCCCCACAACCAAGACAGCTTTAAACACATGCATCTTCAAGTATCTGAGATGTCCCCGTGGAAGTAAGGCCAATCTGATGAGCCACCCCCAAAAAAACAGCTTCTCTTCTAGAGCTGAACTAACGTAATTTAAAGTAGTCACAGAATTGAAAACATCTCCTGACATAACACCTCCTCCAGCAGTAGAGTCTGTAGAAGGGCCACAGCACTGGTCTATCTAAAGCCCAGCACACAGAGCAGTGCCCTGCTGGGCCAGAGCTACCTGGGATAACAGACAGCAATGCAGAGAAACTACAAAGTGCCTCCCAAAATATAAAACCCAATTAAATAAATTCTAAATAAAGGAGATGGTCAGAGCATGGTGCTAACAACACCAAGGTTGTGGGTGTGATCCCTGTATGGGCCATTCTCTCAAGAGCTGGACCCAATGATTGCAGGTCCCTTCCAGCTCAAACTGTGATCCCATCTCAAATACTTCTGATGACCCTTTTCCCATCCCATTGTTTTTGTTCTTCTAAAGCCTGGGGTATTATCAGACTAACCAGGGATCAAGATAAAGAAAACACTCTTCTACCAATCAGTACCCAAAGGTACTGGGGCTCTTACATGGGCTGGTGTCCAAGTTTGACTTTTAATCACCAGAAGATTACATTCCTTTGCTGAGACTCATTCACGGTTCAGTGTTGCACAAGGTGAGCCTGGACCATCTGAAGGGAGCTGTCATCTCTGCCATCCACGGCCTCTTCCTGCAGCCAGCACCTCCCTTCCCCGAGTGCTGCACTGGGGGGTGTCTGGGACTGCAGTTGCAGACATACTTGGAATAGCTTCGAACTGTCTGCCTTGATAGGTGTTAAAATGGGAAGCGTGGGGCTGAGCACAGGCTGTGCCTTATCCCAGAGCAGCAGGATGAGTCAGGCAGAGCTCTGCCCTCCTGCAGCACTGGGAGTTATCTCACTGACACGTCTACACCAACCGCAGCTTCCGCGGCACAGGCACCAAATCCTCTGCTCCCTGCTCGTAACCAACCTCCCACTTCTCCACACTCCTTGGCTTTTCCCACAAATCACCCCTCCAAGGATCTGCCCCACATGCACCAGGACCTGCTGCCAGCTCCAGTTAGGGCTTGGAAAGCACCAAACGTTCAGGTGGCCATGGAACCAACCCAGACACTGGGCTGAGATGTGGATGAGCAACAATGGGAGTTATGCAAGTCCAGGGCACCCAGCTCTCACACCATGGGGGCCACAGAGGAGTGTTCCAACATGCACAGCACTGAATCACTGTCAGCCTGTCTTCCCTGAGCACCAGGTATTAGCCAATGGCTCTGGCAGGATCACAGAGCAAAAATCCCACAACTTCAGTCTGCTCCAACAGACTGTGGCTAGAAAATGGCAGTGAGAAGTGTGCAGGGACAGTGGCTACCCAGCAGACCTTCACTGCATGGCAGTGTACCACTCACAGCAATGCTCATCAGCTCCTCACCCTGAAGTGCTCCAGCAGTGTATCCTTGATGCCCAGAAGAGTTGCGTAAAGCAGCTATAGAAAGATGAACAGGTACAGAACCTTCAGCTGAGTCACTGCTAAGTGAGCCACGAGGTTAAAAGCCCCTGACACAAACACACATTTCTACCACTGTGATTACCAACTCCAAATTTTGACACTGAATTTTGTTTTATGTGAAAATCACATTCACAGACAATTTAAGGCTACAAAGCAAGCACTAGCAGTGTGCAATTTGGATGCAGCGACTCATGCCACACTTAGAAATATACCGTGGGGACACAACAAACATGAATTGAAAATAAATCTTCCACTGGGAATTTGGGTATTTTAAAAACTCACCAACTGTTGATAAATATACACTGAAGGGACACAGCTCCCTTAAGATGTTCTATGTCTTACTACCACCAAGAGCAAGCAAAGGTTTGACTCGAGGCAGCAAATACGCAAAAGGTCATTTCCAGTGCCAAGAGGAACTTCTCCCAACAAGCTGGGACACGAGCAGCCTCCTATTAATAGACATGTACATACAGTAGCACTGAGACTTGAGACAGAAGGGAGCTGTTGTCTCGAGGTGAAAAGGCAGGTTGTGTCCATGAACCAATTCCCCTTTCACATCAGCTGGAGGGCAGGGGCTCATTCAGAGGTGCCCTTAACCCAGGTAACAGTAATACTGACACAGGTGTCCCAGCTGGGCTGTCCCTCGCCGGGATCCTCCCAGAGGCTGGTGTGAGTTTGAGAGGGCTGGACAAAGGCTGGGCCAGCAGCAGTGCCTGTCACCAGCTGAGCTGTGACACCTCCCTGAGCTGCTCCTTAGATCTGAACTGCTGCATGAACCTCCCTGAGCGCTCTGGTCGGTCAGCAGCTACCAGGTAAGGAATGAGCTGCACACCCTCGGGATACACAGTCTGCTTTCAGCCTCTGATTGATCGTGCTCTGACTTCCTGTGCCTCCAACCCAGCAGCAAAAGTGCAAATCAAAGACGAATGGCCCGTTCAAACGTTTGCCTTCGCGTAGGAGAGCAGGACACGTCCCTGATTTCTGTGGTGAAATACATCTCAGCTTTGAGAGCAGGGACTTCAAACCCTCAGCTCAACAAAGCTCATTCCCTGACCACCTCCTGCACCCTGTGAGTAACAAATAACAAACTGATATTCCTCATACTAAAGATTTATCTTACTGCAGTTTCTACAATCGTTGCCACGGGATTAAAATTTTCAGCCTGAAAAGATGCTGTGGACGGCGTTATGAGCTGCAAACGGGAGGCACCAGATAAGTTATCTTCTTTAATGAGCATCAAACAGAGCCCATTAATTCCTGCAACTGTTCACCTGCACTTAGATCACACAAGCAATCTGGCATTATAGCAATTATTCTTCATGAAATCCTGTCGTGCTCTGAAACACTATCAAGAGGAATTACATGATGAGCTTTTCAGGCAGACATTTTTCAGCTCTTGTCTTCCATAAAAAACATTTGTAACTGAACTCCTGCCAAAGCTAAGATTTTACACTCAACAGAAGGGACAGTATGTTGTTGCCTGAATTAATATCTGTTATTTAAGATTTAGCAAAACATGCTCACATATGAGTAATATAACATATTTAAACACAGCTAAGTGTTTTGTTGAATCAAGGCCTAAAAGAGGTTTTACTGGTGTCAGGGCTGAGAGGGAATCTACATTTAGAAACCATCCTAACAAGCTTCAGTTGTTTTCTCTAGGAGATTGAGGATAAAGGTCTACATTGAACTACTTGATCCCAGGAAACCAGATCACTTTGGCTTTTACCTTACCTGAAGAGAATTATCTGACCTCTGAAAAAGAGCTATTTGAGGAGCATGGCCTTTTGCAGAAGCCAACAGGGGTTTACACAGAGACGTGGCAAAAATTACCTGACAGAGTTCTGAGATGCTGAACTTGCTCAGCTCCAGGAGCAAGGCTCAACTATCCAGAAGCCACTGAACACACTGGAGAGGCAGAAATGCAGCACATAAAATGTGCCTGATAAGTAATTTACTTTTCCTTTCTATTTTTCTTTTGACCTCAGGTCACTGGTGAAATTTGCTTTTTTTGAGGAGATCCTGTACAACTCTGAATCAACATTACTGAGGCTCTTTCCCCAGAGTTGCCAGAATGTAGGAAGACAATGAAGAGGTTTACCATCTGAGCATTTTACCAAAATGCCTAAAGGGGACAGAAGTGTCCTGTTTATTTACTTTGTATTTGAAATATTTCTCCATTTTTCTGTGTTTGTGCCCTCAAGAACTAATCACCATCTCTGCAGGAGACCCCCAAAAGTCCACCCTTCCATCCTCACACCCCTACACTGGGCAAGGCTGGAGCTCTCACAGAAGTACCCATGGGTGTATTTTTGGTTTTCCTCTTAACTGCAAGGAAGACAAACCCTCCAGCACTGCTGTGATATGTGATGGGGGGGTGGGAAAGGACAGCACAGGAGCGAGCCCTCTGTGCTCCCAGGAAGGCACGGGAGGGCCTGTCCTGCCACACGCTGCCCTTTTCACCCAGGGCACCCTGACAGACAGCACCTGGCACTGAAACCAAAGATCAGCTCCAAGAAGTGCCTAAGAAAGGGCTCTGACTAGGGCAGAATTTCCACTTCTCTGCACAACTGCACTTGTCTTTGCTGAGTTGAAAACACTCACTGCCAAGTGATGAAATGAGGCCTTGGAGGCTCCATCACTCATTATCACATTTCAGCCTGAGTGGTCTCCAAACCACAACTTTTCCCAAGGGTTTGAAATATTATTTTATTTATTTTTTAATTGTAGCTGGTTAAATATTGGGCCCTTATCTAAATCAGATGTCTTTAGGTACAGAATTATTGTTTTTGGTTATTGCCTTTTACTCTCTACAGCCATTATATGGAAAGTAAAACTGAAAACTGCTGGAGGAAAGTTCAGGTCATTGTTATTTGGGGGGGGAAAGAAGGACAAAAGAAGAAAGGCAATCTCGTGCTCTTACTCTCAGATTTCTAAGTTGTATTTGGTTGGTGTAGCAAGGCTTTGGTGGTGAGAGAGCTACAGGGGTGGCTTCTGTGAAAAACTGCCAGAAACTCCCCCATGTCCAGTAAAGGCCATGGAAAGGACCCACTCTGGAGCAGCCTGTTCCTAAGGACTGACTCTGGAGCAGCCTGTTCCTAAGGACTGACTCTGGAGCAGCCTGTTCCTAAGGACTGACCCCATGGAAGGGACCCACTCTGGAGCAGCCTGTTCCTGAAGGACTGACTGCATCCCGTGGGAGGGACCCCACACAGGAGCAGGGGAAGAGTGTGAGGAGTCCTCCCACTGAGGAGGAAGCAGCAGCAGAGACAAGATGGGATGAACTGACCACAGCCCCCATCCCACATCCCCCTGCACTGCTCAGGGGAGAAGGTAGAGAAAGCTGGGAGTAAAGGAGAGCCCAGGAAGAAGGGAGGGGTGAGGAGAAGGTGTTTTCGGATTCCGTTTTTATTTCTCATTATCCTATTCTGATTTGATTGGTAATAAACTGTGTCAGTACCTGGTGACTGATCTCTCCCTGTCCTTATCCCGACCCACAAATGTTTCATTGTGTTTTGTCTCCCCATCCAGCTGAGGAGGCAGTGACAGAGTGGCTTTGGTGAGCACCTGACACCCAGCCAGCGTCAAGCCCACACAAGTAAGCACAGGAACTGTTTTAGGCAGAGAGAACCATGGTCCTGGCTCCACTCTCCTGCCAAAGGCTCAGAAGGAGCACTAGTGTGTGTTGTGACCCCTTGCCT
This sequence comes from Lepidothrix coronata, assembly GCF_001604755.1. Classification (NCBI taxonomy): domain Eukaryota; kingdom Metazoa; phylum Chordata; class Aves; order Passeriformes; family Pipridae; genus Lepidothrix; species Lepidothrix coronata. Next base: position 66,580 of record NW_016690312.1, on the reverse strand, counting down.
AACAAAGATCATTAATGATCACCCAATTACCTAAAGCTCAGCTGAACTTAAAACATTCTGCAAAGGGACATTTGGTCTTAATTTGAAAACAAAGAAGAGCAGAGAATCTGCCACTTCTCTTGCTGTTTCCTTCCAGCAGTTAATCATCCTCATTGTAGAAAAACTGTCTCTGATTTCCTATTTGAATTGTGTAATTTCAGCCTCCAGAAACGATCTTGTGTTTGTCTCTAGTACATATGAGACCACTTTCTAATGCTGTTTTATGGGTATTTATAAGCTCCAGCCACATCTTCCTCCCATAATTTCTGATACCCAAAATACACTGGGCTGTCATGATTAGCCCTTCTCCAGCCTTTAATCATCTATGTAGGTGCTTCTGGACCCTCCCTCTCCAGTTACCTTCATCCCTTTAAAGGTTGGCACCAAAACTACAGCGCAGGTTCCAATGTCACAGAATTAACTCCCTGTTCACAAACAGCAGTACTGTAAGAAGTGTCCATTTGGTAGCTGCACTCAAGGGTGCAGTTCTCACAGAAAGAACCTGCATGCCAAGTCTGGATCTACTGGCACTGTCCCGAATCACTCCATGGGCTGCACAGCCCCAAATATAGGAAGAAACAGAAGAGTAAATGCAACACCCTTTTTCCAGCTACGCTCATTTTGATACTCCTTCAGAGCTGAGCTGAGAGGAAAAGCTCTGCTTTTGACTCCCACTTGCTGTAGATGAACCCAAGCTTTGATGAAGTGTTTCACCTGCACTCAGGCACTGCTGCCCTGTCAGCAGCACGTCCACCTCTGCAGTGCCCCGTGTAAGGCAGTCCCCACACATTCCCCCCTCCATGGCATGGACCATCCAGCCCGTGAGCAGCACAGAGAGGCTCAGAAGACAACCTGGAGCACTGTTTCCTCATGCCTTTGGTGACTCAGCGTGAATCACAAAATTCCAGGGCACGCTGGGGTGGGGCACAAGGAAGCTCCAAACAGACATGTCTCGAGTCGCCCTATGGGAGATGTACACTGGCCACACACACCCCACCAGAACAGTCAGAAGAGCTTGTTGTGCTTTTAAATAATCAAGTTGTGTTCGTATTTTGCTGTTAAAATACATTTCTTGGCCCTTACACATTTTACTAAGGAACAGAGTGACCTGCATACAGATCCCTGTGGTAGCAAACTTGCATCCTGACTACTTCAAAACAACATTTCTGCCCCAGAGAGGAAGCTGGAACTCACCCATGCAATTAGGTTCGGTTAATGTTGGCAGTGAGTGGATAGATATTATCCACTATCATATTTTGTAATCCTCAGCTAAGCAGGATGCTGCTCACTTTGGGAGCCAACAAAATAGCTACTCATTCACTGTCAGACTTGAGCAAAGTCAAGAGCGATCCCTGAAGGTTTGGGATGAGTTCATCCCAGCATCTGGTAATGGTCCACAGTCATTTCTAAAGGTCACTAAATTCTACAGTCAGGTTGCAGGTTTATTTAAACAAATATTTATCTCTACCTCAGGAGAAAAGACAACACTTCTCCTTTCACAAGTGAACTTTACAATGGTCTTTTGATTATCAACTTATTTGCTTCTATGCCAATAATCTTTGACTCTTTTCCTAATCCTTAATTAATCCTTTTTATAAACAATTTCCACTTGGCATATTCTGCTCAGAGGGAATCTTTTGCTGTGTATATGTATCACAACAAGACCTTCGACATCCAGGTAAATATTTTCATATATCAGGAACCTAAGTAAATGTGTGCATAAAGCATAAAAAATTACCTGACTCCTGAAAATTGAGCTCTCATACTTCCCTTGAACTGAGTGGGAATTCATGAGCTCTCAGCAGTTACAGACAAGACACTGAGGAAGTCTCTAACTTAAGCTCACAATGCTTGACTTAAGGCAAACAACTCTGAAAGTGCTGCCCTGAATTTTCCATGTCCTGTTTCCCCTGGCAAAGCCACGGCTTCCCCAAATCACACACAGAAACATCACTTTCAGATTAAAAAGGAAACCTAAAAAGGTCCTGAGAACAGCATGGAGGAGACAAGTGATTTACCACCTGGTCTTCCCCTACAAAAATAAAATTCTGTAATAGCATAAGATATTTCAACATGCAGTTTCTATTTGTTCTTGTCACATTTGAACATAAGAGAACAATTTCTGACCATTGGGTATACACGGAAGTGACAAATACACATGCTTGACTAGAGCTGCATTTGCAAATAGAAAGAGACAAAAATATGTGTTTGGCTGCACAAATCTGTCCCTTTTTTCCATAAAAATGATACATGCACTTTACAGTTCCATAAACACAAGTGATTTAAAGCATATAGTGCTTATAACAGCCAGGTTGAAGCATTTTTGTAAATGCAGCCCTTAAAACAACCAAACACTACTTTTTTGGGCTGCTGCTTAGGAAAACACCATTGAACGCTTACAGATGGCAAATAAAAAAAAAACCCAACTTTTGAAGCTGGAGTCTTGCGTGGGAATTTTGCCTGAGGAAGCAGGCAAGATGAGGTCTCACCCTGTGCACTGGTTGCTAAAGGAATATATATAACAAAAGGAAGCCACATAATAAGGCTACGGTAGATCTGACTTACCACAAGAGCAGCACGTGAAGCAGTTGGTATGATAGAGGTTACCCATTGCCTGGCAAGCCTGGCTCGCTCCATACACACCTTTTCCACACTTTATACAAATACCTACAAAACAGAAAGAGAATCAAAGTTAAAACCCTCAGTAGCTCCTAAAAACAGCTCCAGGCTGTTGATTCACAACACTCATGATACCCCCCATCAGGCCCTAAATCAATGAGCTCCTCATTCTGAATAGATTCAAGTACCCAAGAGAGCAGCAGGCGGCTGGAGGGAAACAAATGCCTGGAAATTAACCCAAAATTAAGGGGGGCAAGCCTCTGCTGGTGTTTCAATCCATGGAGACTGAGGCTAGCTAAGACAGAAATCCAGAGGAGGCAGGTGCAAACAGAGAGAAAATCTACACTCTCTGCAAATAACTCAGCTTACCCAAGAAATAATTCAGTGGGACCTTCACAACTAAGTGCTCCACCACATTATATTCAACAATCACTAATAAAACAGCAATTCAGTTCAAACCCAAAAGGCTTCTCTTTGCCCCTCTCCAGAAATGCAACACCAGGAGTGTTGGTCCACAGTGAAAGCCACACAGTACTGGAGGAGTGGATCTATCAGCCACATTTATTACCTGTTTAACTCTCTGTTCACAGAGCATGTAACCTCCCAAACAAAACCTGGCACCCTACAACACAGAAGAGCAAAGCTTCTACCTTCCTCAGGGCACAAATGCTGCTCGAGTGGGGTCAGAAATTCACCTTTGCTGCCCAGGCCTGCCCTGGGCGATGCCAGGGATGGCTCCCAGGGAGTCCCCAGCAGACCAAAGCACAAGGAGCCAACACAGCACTGGCAAAGTCAGTGGTCAGCTCCACACATGGCAGACTCACAGGGAAGGTCATGATGTCAGTAAGCTTTACAAAGAGGTGATTTTGAGGTGGTTTGGTTATTTTTGGTTTTTTGTTTGGGTTTTTTTTAAAGCTGTTTCCTCATAGTTATAGTTTTAAGAGTCTACTGCCTATGCATTTATTTCTACCTATGCATAACCTCTTTTAGAGCGAAACCAGAGCAGAGAGATAATTCAAGAATCACTTTGGTTCTGTATTCCCACGAAGAAGAAATGAAACTCTGGAGAATCCACATCGTTCTGTCACATGTCAGAACTACTGACTTTTAAGTTTTTCTGAGATGTCCATTGGTCTCTATTCCATTGCAGCAGGACAGTACATCTCAAGTCAAGGCTGTATGATCTTTTCTTAAATACTACAGTAGAAAATAAAAAAATGAGATTTTTTTGCCTCACACAACTCTAAGAAACTGCTGTGTTCCATGTGCTGTTTGAGGCTCTATTTCTACAAATGCATGCACAAGCTTGACATTAATCACTGGCATCAACAAAACTGCTAATACACCCAAGAGCCTAGGAACTCAAGAATATACAAAACTGGGCTTTTATCACCCAGAATTCTCCCCTGCTGTGCTGTGAACATTTTATACACATCCATGGAAAACACAAAATCTGACCATGCCAAACCAACACCATTTTTAAACTGAACTGCTTCAGGGCAGTGCAGCACAAGCACAAACACCTGTAGGGGCTGTGTTTCTTGGTGTCTATACCATTAATTCCCTTATTTCACATCATGAAGGGAGATTAGCCTTTCATTCAATAGCTCAACATCCTGGCACAGTGTTGCCATTTTAGACTGTGAACATATTTGTCAAATGAAATGATAATTTAAAAAAAAATCTAATAATTACTATTTTAAAATATTAAACCTGATTTCAGTATTTTAGTGAAGCAACAACTATAAGTTTAATATTAGCATCTAACAATGTCCCAAGCTAAATGTGTAATACAAACTAGCTGCCAACTAGATCCATCAGTTTATTGCAAACAAAGTGCTAAGAAAATGCCAACCCTTAGGCTAGCTCAGCCCTGACAGGAGAAATGGGAATTTCAGAACATTTGTTGCCTTATCCAAGGCTGCAATTTATTTATTTATAACCAAATGTTATGGAAAACCCCTGCTATTTGCCATGAGTTAATGGTTAACTGATCAAAGATGGCTATTGATTACTGTGGGCACTGTGATTGGAAAAGGTCCTGCGAGGCAGCAGCTGCAGGAATTCCTCCCAGCAGAGCACAGCACCCACCAACCTGCTCTGTCCCATCCCATTCCAGGAGCTCTGCAGTGATCCCAGACCCCCAGACAGGGCAGGAGGGGCTGCACACCCACAGGGAACACGAGGTGCACACCTGGAACAAGTTTCCTCTTGCTTCTGTTCCCTACTCGGTGTGAGGTTTCAGTTCACTCCTGGTAGGGCAGAGAAAAGCCCTCCCAGAGCTCCCCAGATACCTGCACGCTTCTTGCCCAGCTTTTGATGCCAACCATGTACCTGGGGACTGGCAGCTATTGACAGTCTGACTGTGAGGTTATGCTGAGAGACCTGTAACACCTACATTTTCCCATTTACACTTCATACTACCCAAAGAGGAGCAGAAATCCACAGCCTATAATTCTCTGGCATTTCTGTCTATGAGCTCTCATGTACAAATCTACTACAGCCCAAACTGCTTTGATAAATGAAAGTTATTACCTCATTTCTTTGCCGTTGCTCCACTGAACCATGAGCAGCAGCAGAAGGATTTATTGTGGATATTAAACTTGCATTGGCCTCTCCAAGCAAGTGATTCGTTAGGAGCAGCTGTCAGTTTGTTAACTTGTTTGCTCTAAGAGACTAGTCATTAACTCCAGGAATGAGTGACCATGGAGATGATTAGCATGCTAAAAAAGCCTATGTAAAATTCCACAAGTGTATTCTGGAAAATGTATATGCAGCTGCAGTGTGAGTGCTGTGAGTTCATAAGTGCCCAGGAAAAGCCCTGACTACATGGCAATTCAGGTCTGGTTTTCCACCAGTCACAGCCCAGACTGCACACTGCAAGCTTGTGAAAGCCTTGACAAGAACTACATCACTTTTTCCCCCCCATATTTAATTCCCAAGCTTGTTAAAATGCCTATGAATAATGTTCGACTACAACACAAGCATGTCTTGTTTCTGACACTCCACTTGACATGACTTCAGATCAACCACTTCAGCCTTTATAGGATTCCTTGCCCCTCCCAGCACCTCTGTTTCAAGCAGTCAGCTGTACCTCCAGCCCTTTAACACATCAACTCTTCCGTTTCCACCCAAGTCATCAGCTCCCTACAGATCTGGTGTCTCTCTTTAGCTAGAAAAAGCTGTTACAAGATGTTGCATATACCTAAAGTTTGCCTGAGAAGGAGCACAGAGTCACAGCATTCCTTGGCTGCAGTGGTGTTTGCATCCTCGTAGAGTGTTTAACCAAAGAGAGAGACTGAACAAACACACTGTGGACCACAGCAGCAGATGACCAGCACAAGTGATATAAAAAGGAGCTCCCAGGGACTCCCTGCTGGAGTTTGCTATAGCACAGGGCCAGTGCTCCCCACACCTTTAAGCAGGCCACTTCACTGAGCCTGAGCAGCAGTCAGAACATCATCTCTGGACACGAGCCAGGAGAGCCTCCAGCACTGTGTGGCAACAGAGCTGTCAGAGGCACGGTGCTCTCTGGGTAACTCATGCACCACCAAACACTACTGTCAGCACCAGCAGACAATCAGACGGGTATTTTCTGATGTAGGCAGTGATTTTGCTCCCAACTCGAGCCCAAATGCAATGCATTATAACAAGCCAAGTGTCAGCAACAACCTAGAGAAGATGTTAAAGCTGTATGATTTGCTTCAGTGTGTACTTGTAAGAGTTCCCTGTAGCACCCTACGCATTAGAAGTTGTCCAGTGTACAGCTAATCCTGAGATGCTCTTTTGACCATGCCAGTACAGGCTGGTACTTTATACAGACTTCCCCAGGCACCCAGAATTAGGAAAAAGGCTGTAGAAAAAGGCAAATGCAGAATGTAACCTGGCAGGTACACAACCACCTTTTGGCCAAGCTCTGTCCTCAGACACACATGGAATTCAGGCTGTGCCTAATGCCATCCTTACGTAACCTGAAGGCAGAGGTTTAGCACAAATGCAAGAAAAGTGGTACCATATGGCCTCTCAACTTCAGCAGCAGCAGCTGTGGGAGCCAGGGGAGAATCTGGCTATGGACACCCTGCAACAGCTCAGGGGTGAGCTGCAGCTTTACTGTCTTACGGCCACACCGTGGCTGTAAGATCTCCAGGATAACTGCTACATGCTGCCTACAGCAGAAAACAACCAAGCCCTGTCATCAAGAGTTATGGTAAAGCTAAAATTAACAACTAACACATGGCACAGATGACTCCCTCCCTGCCTCTGCAGTTCTGTTAATGCTGCAGTGCTGGGAAAAGGGTGGGTGAATATCACGCTGGGCCGCTGCAAAATCCCCTCTCAGACAGGAAAAGACCATCTCTACACGGGTCCCCAGTGAGATTTTCCACACCTGTGGCCTACCCAAGGCACAGGGCAGAGACATGGAAACCTACTGCCATGAAGTGAGAAGAACAAAGGAGGAGGGAAGCCTGAACTCAGCTCAAGAAACCAAACTGCAGCAAGAGTGGCCAAGCTACAAGAGCAGGAGGGCTGTGGAGGGGCTGTGTCAGACCCTGGAGGTGCCACTGCCACGGGAGGTGTTCCCACCCTGCCTGCAGCCAGTGATCCCACTCCTGGGCACAGCAACACAGGGTGCTACTGCTGCCTGTAAGGAATGTTGTGCTCAGGAGCCAGGCAAACAGGGAAGCAGCAGCGCTGCCCCCGGCCCGGGCAGTCCTGCCAGCGCTGCCACAGCACCTGCCTGAGGTGAGGCAGCTACTGTGCAGACATCCTGCAGGGGTGGGGAGAGGTGACTTCAGGGGAGAAAAATGCTCCTTTCCTTCCAGCAACCACAGGAGGAGGGATCTCCTGACACACACGTCATCCCCCAGCCAGACACAGAGAGAAGGAACGAGGCACCTGTGCGGGGCAGAGCCAGCAGGAGCAAGGGAGGCAGCCCAGGAAACCCTCCAGCCCTCACCACTGTGGAGGGCTTTAGCCTGTTACCTGGCAGATACCTTGCAAATGCACCAAGGATTGAATATCTAACATAAAGTCTGGTATGTACAAGTTGTAAATAAATATATCCTGGACACACTCAGCAGCAACATCCTGTGATGGGAATGATGGAGGGACTGCCTGGCTAAGCTACAGGCACTGCCCTCTGCCCCAGAGGAAGATCAGAAGACACCACAACTTGAATTAATGTTAAAAATGACAGACTAAAAAAAAGTGGGAAATGCTCAAGTAAACATTTTAAGCTTCCCTCCCAAGCCCCAGCCCATCCACACCTGGCACCACAACACCCCACAGCCAGGAGGGATCCGACCCCATCCAGTAACCCAACTCTGGTTTGCAAGTACCCACATGCTCCTTGCAGTGACTGCTGGAGAAGGCTAAACTGGAGAAGCATGGGCCACACCACCTGACACAAATCACAGCTTAAGCAAAGCAGGACAAGAAGCAGGCTGTGGACTGTGAAACTTTTTGTTGTCGCTGTTAAACCTTAGTGAGATTGCCCCACGACCTTGCTTTCCTCCTCAAGGAATAAACAATAAACTACTTAGGCCCTTGAGATATGTATCCGCTGACTTGAAAAGATCTCCATCACTTCAGTGACTGCCTGCTACAGGAGGCTTTCCTCAGGCTTGAGGCAGGATGACTTGTGTAGAACTCTAAGCAGAAAAATCAAAATCTGAGATTAATTTATGTTGGTTACAAATGCAGCAAAGTCCACATTCACGGGAGGTTCTCTAGAAGCAAAGCTCCAGGTTCTAACTCCAGCTCCTGGAAAACCTTTCATTACCTCCACTCTGCCTATTGCTTAACGAGGCTGTGGACTGTGTAGGACAGAGCTGCTGGGAGAGGTCATGGCCACGACGGAAGGCACTGGGACAGTTCCAGGAATGACAGTGCTGATCAGGGCACAGGAGCTCCACCTGCCTGAGGGGTCAGCGCTGCCAGCAGGACTCAGCCTATTCCTGCTTGCTTTTAAAGTAGCCATCCACAGTCTGTTCTGCTTTGTCATTAACTTTCCGGAGTTTCAATGCAGGATGAGGTGATGGAGAAGTGCTTGGGAACATAGAAGGCTGTAGAAACAATTCTCCAACACCACCCTCCCTGACTCTGTATTTTAGCAGCTCTGTACTGGTGAATTAAGCCACGGCAGCTCCAGGTCAGCACTGCCGAGTGGGAGATGCCATGGGAGTCGGTACTGGCTCTGATTAGCAGCTGCTGGAAACTGGAAGGCTTTTGTTACTGTTAAAGCAGATCCACCCAGTGGCACAGTGAAAGCCTGAAGCTAGCACAGCAAATGCTTCTTGCTTCATACAGTATGTGAAATTCCTGCTCTGAACCATGAAATTACTGATGCTATCTGCACAAGGTTCATCCTGCTCCACAGCCCTGCAGAGCTCCCTTTGTGGGCATCCCACTGCCTCACAAGGCACAGCACAGCCCCATTGTTCTGCCCCGTGTTTTAGTTACACTGACACTCGGTTTACAAATATTCATTCATTTCTCTACTTCTTGATTTAGTGCATGGCAGTTCCAGGATGATTTATACTTCTTACTTGGCATTTATAGAAAGATCTTTTGCTAGTGAGGCAATGAACTGGAAGACGGAGCAGTTCTCGTGGCTGCCCTCTCGTCTGTGCCACTTCAGCTTTGTCTGGGATTCACAGCTCAGCTCACTGCTCAAAGCTCATGCTCAAGTTGACAACCATGGCACAAGGGGACTTGCAAATAACTTTAGCAATCAAAGTACTAAGCAAAAATAAAAAGACAGAGAGGAAAACCGTGCTTGTAAAAGTACCTTGTGAATACTGTGATTAGCAAAGCAAGGAGACAGATAACGCTGGGGTGGTGAAGGAGGGCACCACTGGGAATGGATGACTTGGAGGGGAAAGTGTGTCTGTAAAGCACCTTTCCTGTCCTGCTGCCCTCCACTGCTGGACATCTGAAGGCTGTGGACATGCACCCTCTTCCACCCCAAAGGGACCAGGTCAACGAGGCCCTTCAGCTCAACCCACACTTACTTTGCCTGGAACACAGTGAGTGCAATCACACACACAATTCAGCCTATTTGAGGAGTGCAAAATTTCTAGAACAGTGGTAGTAGCAATGAGGGGAAGACAGACTAGGGCCAGGAAAAACTGGTGCTTGTACAACTGCTGGCAGAGGACACACCACCACGATCAGAGTCGCCAGGTGAGCCCAGCAGACACACACACAGGTCCCACAGCCAGCAGAAATGAGCAATGCTCCTGCAGGTCCTAGTTTTAGTCCAAAAAGGTCTAATACCAACATCCAAAACTCCACAGTGCCCCAGGGCAAATTTCTTGTTGGGAATCTGGTGTAAAGCACTAGGGGCATTCACCCAGCTGCATCCTCGAAGTGAGTTAGGAAGAGGGCAGACCTTCCCACTGCATATCCCAATAAAATGGGCAACAGAAGAAGTGGCAGTTCACAGATGGTGGAAGAAAGGATGAAAAAAAAATTACTTGGTTTTTAATTAGCATGGATACTGCAATTTATACCAGTGCTTTAACTGCTGGTTGTACCAGCTGGAGATCACCTGAGCTGTGGGGTGAGATGCTTGCCAATGCCATCACTTCAGACTTTGGCACAATGCAGGTCAGACTGCAGGCCTGCTAAGGTTTATTTAAGTTGTTTCCAGTGGCAGGTTTACAGACATTGAGACAGCTTTAGTACAGTAAATAAATAATAAAAAACCTTATATTGTCATCACCTTTCCTTTGTGCTTACTGATGCCACACATTAATAGCATATTTATCTACACATTGCAGGTTTTTCCTATAGAAGTGACAGTGTTCACAGTACGGAAACAGCCAGAAACTCTACTGTACCAGCCTCCTTTTCCAGTTTTGACTTTCTTAGTTGCCTTTAGTCTCTGTCTTGGCTCCTTTCTATATTAAATATGAGTCACTGACACCTGTGTGGTCTTCAGAGAAAAGGCCTTCTGAGATGACATGGAAAAGGTAGAATCAATTTAAATGCTTCAGCTTACAAAAATCTGTGCAACCAGGTAACAGCAGTGATACTGAGAGCACCATCAATGCAGCCCAAATACCCTGAACTCCACAGCATGTCAGAGCTGCAAACATCAGCTGCACAGACGTCAGCTTGGAGAGACTTTTCATTACATTCTCCTGACACTGCACGTATGAGTCATCACTGTAATATATGGCACAAAAAGGTCATATATTACAGCTGCCTTCCTTGACATATTTTAAATGGGCTCATGATTAAACAAGGAGACTAGTCTAAAAGTTTCCAGGTGCACTTCTCTATTTTCTTAGATAACTGGGCTATTTCCAGAAGGAGCATGACAGTCTGGAAAGCCATGGCATTACGTAACACACTGGTTCCAAATCCAGCAGCTCCTTCCACAGGCACTGCAGCCCTACATCTCCACCACCCACCCTGCAAAGGTGCTCACACCGACTCACTCGTTCTCACCTGCCACGGGGTGAGAGGCTATTTATGCCTCTTCAGCATTTCCAGAGGCATAAATAGCTTTGCTTAAACAAAAGCACACATATAGGTAGGTATTATGCCAAGCTGTTTAAAAAGGCTGAACTACACACTTAAGGAATGCTGGAAATGACTTAAAAACCTGTCACCTTGACCCTCTGAACCAGTTTTTTTTCAGTCACTGCAAGTCAAGTGACTCAAGGATGCTTTGAGAACATCAGGAGGAGGAATGTACCTTCCTGTAAGGACACCCTGCAGGAACAGCAGTTTCAGAAAGGAATTTGTCATATATTTCTCCCACCTTTAGCTCATGAAGGACTTTGGTTCTGAAGTACCTGGCAGGCCTCACCTGCCCCACCTTGGCTACAGTGAAAGGCTCAGTCTCCTGTGCAGCTGTGAGGCTCAGCCCAGGGAGGGGCTCAGTGTTACTGCAAACAGCCCCACTCCTCTCCTCCAGTGGGACAGGAAGACACTCAGACCATAAGAAAAGCCTGTCCTGATGCAGCAAGTTGAAAACCCTTGGGACAGCTGGTCAAATACAGCTCCAGTGACATGTAAACAGGATATTCTAATTTTGCCTCCTCTACCTTCGGGAAACACTAACACCAAATGCTATATATTTAAGCTCATTTCCTTCCTGTGGATCCAACTGGGAGAAGAAAAAAAGTAAAAGTTAGAAAATCAACACCCAAAGCTGCCCATGGGTTCAGCTGCTCTCCAGTGCAGACCTAAGGCAAACAAGCGGTGGGTGTTCCGAGCGTCAGTCAGACTCCTGTCTACAGGGATTGCCGCCAGAGGACAACTCTGAGCTTCACATCCCCATGGAAGGACCTGAGCTCCGCTCTCCCCTCCAGGGACTGCTCCCCACGGCAGCTGTGGCCACACAGCACCACCCAGACCTGCAGGACTGGACACATTCTTGCTTGACAGTGACCCTTCTGCTGAGGTGGGCAGCAGTTCCAGGGACTGAACAAACCCAGCTTTACAACTCTTAGTACCTTAGAAAAAGATGCCACAAAGGGTAAAGTACTGATAGTTTACTCCACATTGGCAGGATTTCTGCTGGGTCAGGTATTGTCTGTCTGGACTGCTTTGACTTTTTGCTGGATCAGGTATTGTCAGTCCTGGCTCAGGTAACAGTCTGCTCTCCAGCAGCTGGCGTGAACTCCAGGGTACGTGATCTGTCTGGAGAATTCCACAGAAATGTGAACACACACTTGATCTGCATCCAAACAGTATCCAATGATCCAGAAATGCACAAATATCACACTCAGGACCATCCCTCTCCCCTGCTTTGACCCTGACTGTCATCTTGACATGAAATGGGAGTAGAGTGGGTATAAAAGGCCAGAAAATTGGGGGAAAAAAACCCAAAAGAATAACACAGTTTTCCCTGTAAGGAATGGGAAGTAGGAAATGGGCTTGGTCATAGCACTCAACTGAGTGTACAGGCAGAGGCAACACATAGTTATGTGCTGTCTCCCACCTAGTGACAAACCATCAGCCAGAGCTGGTAGGCTGTGTGTGTACAAACACACTTCTTCTGTCACCCACCTTTTATACCCTCGTGGCTCCTCTGCAGAACCCAGACACTGAGGAGACAATGCACAAGACACTGACCAGCAAGTCAGCTCAGGAAGGACCTGGCATAAAAGGCAAACCCCAAGCATAAAAGGGTTTTGGCATCATCTGCTCTTGTCACAACCTGCCCACTGCACCCGCAGCCAAAGCCTTGGCCCATAGCCTGGATGGAGAAACCTGCAACCACTTCAGCTGAAGTGCTAAGCTGCTCCCATTAAGGAACACGTGTCCTGCAAACAGTGAAAGACCCTGTGGCCTCAATGGCTCATGTCAAAGGCCATTTGCTTTAGGGCAGAAAGGATTTATCTTTTCAAGTGGTCACCGTGCACGGTGACATTGGTGCCCAACAAGTCTTGTGTTCACCAAACAGCTGCCAACCAGCACTGCAGGACCCAACCACGTTTCAGGGCAGAACTAGCACTGAGTGCCTTCTCCACACTCACCCTACTCACCATCTCCACATCAAGACAGCCAGGCATCTGCTTTTCAAGCTGGCTTATGAAAGATGGACTCCCCTTCTTGTGGAGCTGGATGCCAGACTCAAGTCAAAGTGATGAACAAGAGACAAAATGCTCCTCTCTCCCACTCCTGACACCCCACCACCCAGACATCTCTTATTTCGTGAGTAACTCATCAGCTCCACCACCCACAGTCACAAGATAGCAAAGGAGTTGTGCCTAAATTTCTTGCAACACTTACAAAATACAACTAAAGCACAGTTGTGCAGCAAACTCCCCTGGGACAATTATTCCTGAAAAATCTTTCTAGAAGCAACAAAAAGCAAACTCAAGAACTGCAAAAGCAGGGAAAGAGTGAGCAGATAGAAAAGCCTGAAGGGTTAGGAAGGTAATTTGCCACATTGTTAGCTACAGCAAACATCTCCAAATAAATGTGACCTCAGTTCATCATCCAAACCTCCCTTCTCCATTTTGAAAGGTTACATGAAGTGGTGAAATGTTAGCTAATTTATGTCTTAGAGGACTGGTTAAAAAATAACATAAACCTGTAATCTTCTCCTAATTTTAAATGAACACTTAACTGATATGAGAAGCCTCTATTCATAGCCACTAAAAGGAGCATTCATTCCTCTTGACATCATCCCTGTACTGTTATGTCTTGATGCAATTTTCAACAGCAGGTGAAACCACTAAAAATTCGAAACAGTGTGAGAAATTTCCCTCTCTCTGGTTTTAATTAAAATACTCAGCAAAACAGAAGTGACAAAGAGAGGTAACTCTTTCCACCTCAGCTGTGCTGGCTCTTCAGCCATCGTTGCAGAGCCCGGTGCAAACCCCACGTGCAATGTCAGTGGTAAATATTTTCCCTACTACTAAAGCAGTGGTTCAGATTAGGATCATGACAAAAGCAATAAAAGATAATTCACATGTGATTATGATCTATGTGGTAACTGTTGGGTGCCCTTTTAAGCTCCAGAAGATCCACCTGAGAAGTGGGCACCAGAGGAGCTGCCACTGGGAAGCTGGATGAGACCTGAGCTTCCATTTGGGCACGGGGTGAGAGCTGCCACATCTCCCACCCAGGACTACCCACACCAGAAGCTGACACAACTCACTCCCAGCCCCTCAATCAGACACAGCTCTTGTGGGCAAACTGCCCAGACACTGAGGGTGGACAGGGTATATGGGCACCCAGCTGCCAGGTGGATGTCCAGGACGTGCCTTCAGCTTCAGAATCCCCGTGATCCAAGGCAGTTGGGTGTGAACACCAGCTCAAGATGCTGTTGGCTTCCTCTGCCACAAGCACACACTGCTGGCTTGTGTCCACTGGACCCCAGAGGGCCTTTCTGCAGAGCTGCTTTCCAGCCAGTGTGTCCCCAGCTCATGGCACTGGGTGTGGCTGTTGCTCCCCAGGGGCAGGACTTGGCACTGCCCTTTGCTGGACTCCCTGAGGTTCCCGTTACCATATTTCTCCAGCCTGTCAAGGTCCTGCTGAACTGCACCACATCCCTCTAGTCTATCCAGTACTCTTCCCAGTGTAGTACAATCTCCAAGCCTGCTAGAGGGGGACTGTCTCAGTTTAACAAGTTTACAACTTAGAAATTAAGAAACTTCAGGTGGAAGTGTGGAAAAGAAACAGCTTTTTATCAACAAAATCTGAATAAACAACAAATGGTGCAAAAACTTTCAGAAGAAACAAAACAAAGTCCCAGTTCCCTGGGTGGGGGGAGAGAAACCCACAGCAACCTTCACCCCCTCTCTGACTCCCCCTATCCCAGGAGAAACAGATTGAAGGGGGAGGGGAATGGGAAAAACAGGACACTAGGAAAAAATTCCAACATCTCTTTTCAAAACTGTGACAAGTACCCTGTCCCATCATCCAGGTGTCAAACAGTACTGACTTCTAAGATGCACCAGCAGTGACCTGACCTCATCTCACTGGTCACAGCTCTGAGTTCAGCACCTTAACCAGCTTTCAGTCCATCCCACCATCCACTTATCCAGCCTGTATCCACCAGGTTGTCTAGAGGGATATTATGGGTGACAGCATCAAAAGCTTTGCTAAAGCTGAGCTCAGTGACCACTCCTCCCCCCAATTCAAGCTCTCCCTCACAGAAGGCCAGCCCAGCACCCTGCTCCACATGTTCCCTGGTCTTCCTTTTGCTAATGCATCTGCAGAAGCACTTCTTGACTCTCACACCTTCCACCAGGCCCAGCTCCAGACGAGCTTTGTCTCTCCTGACCCCAAGCACGTGTACTCTGGCAGTATTTTTATATTCTTCCCAGGTCACCTGTCCCTGCTTCCACCTCTTACACATTATTCAAATCCTTTTCATCTCCTTTTCAGAGCTCCTTGCTCATCCATGCAGGCCATGCAGGCCTCCTGCTGCTTCCTGCATGTCAGGATGGAGCATTCCTGAGCTTGGAGACTGCAATCCTTGAAAAATCAACCAGTTTTCTTGGACCCCCCTTTTCTCTTTTCCCTTGCTACTTCAGAACTCCTATACGTCAGTAAGGTACAGAGCTCATAGAGTCTGGACTTCAGTCTTCAAGTAAAACTCTTCCTGTCTAAATTCACAACAAAATGCCATGGGTAAGTAAAGAGCTACCCGTGAATATTTACACATTAAATGCCCACTCAGAGATTTAACTCCCCAGTGGATTCTCTTTGGACTTACAAATAAGCATAAATACATTTCTAAGCCTGACCTTTAATCAAAACATTCCAGATCAGTGTGTAAATCACTCAGTTGGATTTTTTCCTTCTCACATGTTAAATCACTACAGCACAGCCTAATGCAACCATTCCCTTAATTGCACCAAAGCCCTTTTGAAATCTCTCCTTTCACTGTATCCACTAAGAAATAGGTTCCTCGACGTTCCCTTTAAAAAAAAAAAAATCAAACCAAACACAACGCCCAAAACTTATCTTTTGAAAACTAGCTAAATGAATTAGTCTAGTTGTTGGGTTTTTTAAATTTATTCTCGCTTTTTTAGATTACTAGAGCCTTTGTTTCCAGATGAATATAGCCTCTTCTGTAATTATATCCATGAAAATAAGGGTAGCTTTTACTAAATCAGTGACAAGTCTCTCTACTGTGTTTCCTCTGTAAGGTTAAGAGTGAAGTACAAGTTGGTACTGAGCTGGTGCCTACACATCCCTTGCTTCTCCCACTGGTGCCTTTGAGAGATGAATGATTTTATAATTTCTGGAGAGGAGCTAATTGTTCATTTTAGAGAAGGAATCATTGTTTATCCTCAATTAAAACAGCTTGTGCTTCACTCCAGTACCAGTCACAAACCACCTTCTCTCGTTGTCTTTCACCACAGGAGAGAAATGTCTCCTCAGGCAAAGCAAAAAGCCCCGAGGGATCACCCAAAGTGGTTGCTCCCCGTTGGTTTTCAGCTGATGGGAGGCACAGCTTTTATCCTGCAGTGCAGTCAGTGACTCAGCTGACAGCCATGGCTGGTGTGCCAAGTGCTCTACTTTTCCCTGCTTCCCACCTCCAGGGAAGCCTCCATGGCATACCAGGTAGGAAGAACATGTCTCTCTTTCCCTGAACCAACAGATGCTCAGTTAAGGTGTGTGCTGTCACCTAAGTTAGCTGAGCAACTTGCACCTCATCATGAAAAAAAGCTGTTTTCCTCTGCAGTGAGAGGTTTAAATCCTGGCCAGTACCTCAGTCCTTCACCTGCTGAAGTAGGGATAGCTCAGCATCTGCTGCCAGCAGGACCTTCAGCTCAGACCCAAAATCCTGGGTGTCCCCCAGGCTCCAGCCTCCTCTGCCCCTGCACAAGAGCCCAGGGCACCACCTGCTACTGTTTCTTAACGACCTGATCATCGACCTTTTTGAGAGAAGAAAACTTGAACTATTTTATTCCTATTTAGGATTAAGCTTGTGGACTGTCCTCTGTCCTGATCTACCCTCCAGCCTGCACAGAACAGAACACCCTTATCTCACTTCTTCCCTCCCCCCTGTGCTTAGAAGTTTGTGCCCTGGCCCTGAGCTGCAGGATGAAAACAAACATGCAACTGTTTGTTCCAAAACGGTCACACCTGACCTTGGAGTCAGTCTTACCCTAATTTAGATCCCGAGAAAACACTTATTCTGTTGTCTTAAGTCAACTGCTTGGTGAGAAACTGTAACTTGCACAGTCAAAAAAATTCAAATAATTTGTTTGCAGGCTCGTTCAACACTTTTTCTGGCTGGTAACTGATTTTTTGGGGAACAGTAAGTGTTCCAGCAGGAAATGGTGTGTGCAGAACTGAGCCTGCACAGCAGTGTACCCAAGTCCCAGATCTTCCTTTGAAACAGGAATCTCTCTCCAGAGTTTAGGGAGATTTTTTGCACATCGTGGTCATCTGGATGTGCAGCTCTTGTCCCCTGAGAAGGGCACACTCCCATTCTTCTCCCTGCATTTTCGTTGCATCCTAATCAACTTCACAACACGTAAAAGCAAAATTAAAGTTATGACCTAACATTCCCCCGCAGTGCCTCTATAATTTGGTGCCCTGCTCAAATAAAACCAAAGTGGTTTTATCCCACTTTCAGCTCAGCCCTGGTACCGGTGCTCGTGGACCAACAAATACTGCCTTGAAATGGCAAAAGCCCAAAAAACAGTGGGGGAGACACAAATGCATGGGCATGAGCTTCATAATAAAGGTGAAATAATGTATTTCTCAAAAATTTAGGCAAATATTACCAATGTATTTGCCAGAGCTCTCAGCAGCCCCCTCTCCTTTTCTTGAGAATCAAATTTCTCTCTCCCATTTTACACACTGGATAGGAACACTAGGTCAAAAGCTTCCTAAAAGCACGTGCTGGTGAGCAGTGGGCATTCCCAGAGTGACTCACCCTCTATTCCCTCCCACCCCACCACTGCACACCTTCCTCTCTGCTTTTAAGTACCAAACCAAAATTCAGAGTGACCTTGAGGACCAGAGCAGCCAAATCCTTGCAGAAGCCTGGTCTCTGTACAAGCCCACACAGGCCTTGCCTTTGGGAGTTGAGAGGGGACAGGAGTCAAGGCAGGGACAACCCCCACCCAAAAATCAGAGGAGAGAAGAAAGAAACTCTGACAACTGGGATCAGCCCATGCACATCACCCTCACCCAACGTGCCCAGCACCCTCACCCAATGATGCAGGATGAGACAGCTGGAGGAAGAGCCACCTGGATGGAAAACGGGAAAGTGGAAAAATTCTTTGCCACTTGGTACCCTGACACCTGTGGTGTCACATCCAGCTGATGTTTGTGCCTGGTCCTGTGCTCTCAGCAGCCTCCCAGAGCCCCCCTCACCCCCCAGCACTGCCCTGACCTCCACAGGTGGGGTTCAGCTCCACGCTGGAACAACACCCAGCACTGCTGGGGGTCAGGACACTCAGTCCCCAGCCCTGCTCCCATCCAGCCACAGCGGCCTTTGGCAGCCCCTCAGCCTGTCATCCCATCTGCACAGCAGGGTTAGCAATTCCCAGGCAGGCACCCTGTGTGGACTGACCAATTTGGGAACGGAAGAGCTCCAAGCCAATATTCATTATTCATGGGGGTACTTAGTCAGAAAAGCAAAACTAAGTCCTTCTCCTGGACCTTGCAACACTTCCCTTCTCTGACCTGGCAATAATCCAACACAGGGTTTCCCAATTCTGCCAGTCCAAAAAGCAAAACACCCAGTCATTTCAAAGGAAGTTGTGCCCACAAAGGAGCCCAAGATTTGGCCTTCAGCTCAGGAGCTCTGGGTGTTTTGTTTGGGGGTTGTTTTTTTTCCTCTTTCATGAGCTACAGAGGTAAAATTGAGACGGGGGCGCCCAGCCAGAGCCAGGCCACCCCTGTGGCCAGGGGGTTTGAGCTGCTCCCCACTCCTGCCCATCATCCCTCCTGCCACCCCCATGGGGAAGCCAGGCAAAGCCCCTGGAGGTGGGAAGCAGGGAAAAGCAGAGCTTCACACACTTGGCACACCAGGAAGTTGATTTGCAACTCTGCACTTGGCACTTCTTCAAAGTGTTTTCTTTGGGAGAGCCTCTGGGGAATCACCTCTTTCCGGGATGGTTCTTCATGGCCTGAACACCTCCCAGGTGTGGAACAGGGGCTGAGAAAGCCTGTTCCCAAAAGAGTTAACAGCAGTTTGCTCTTACATAGCATGCAAGGCTGTTTCAGCTTAACCCAAGCCACCCCTTCTCTTTTCACATTTTCTTAATAGGTCAGGGAGGTTTTCTTGGGTCTGACTTTTTAAAAAGTATAGTCTGGCACTCCAGAGTCATTCCATCCCACGTGGAATTGCCCCATTGTTCTAGGGCAGTGTAGGATTTAGTGAATGAATTGCCACATCTCTGCTCTGCCAGAAACTACTGCAAGGGGCAAACCTTGCCTGTGCTGCATTCAAAGCTCCAAGCCCAAACCTGCTGTGGATTTGATTTCTCTCCTCTCTCTGAACTGGGCAGTGACCTGTTTGCAGGTGTTGCTTGTGCCCTGCACCACTCTCCAAGACTGGCAACACCTCCCAGCACAGTCACTCTCACCAACCTCACACAGCAATGTCTCCCTCAAAACTAACATACAGAAGGGCTGGGAGATTCTCTCTGTGGACCAAGCAAAACAACCAGCTTTTTTCTAATTGTTTGTAAGGCAGCATCTGAGACCAGCACCTGATGGCTGCCAAAAGTTCATTAAAAAAAACATAAGTTGTCATTAGTTTCTTGGGGAAAAAAAAACAAAAAGGCAACCAAAGGAAGCAACTGGCAACAATACTGAGAGCCCCCAGCACCTCCTGAGCACATCCAGGGTCAGGGTGATCTCTGCAACCACCTGCAGGGCCGTGGGAACAGGGGGCACCTGCACCACCCGTGTCTGTGCCTGTCCTCTGCTTTGTGCACCCCTCCAGGTTTAGGTCTGGATACCTTTAAGGACTTCTGTTCTGGGCAGAAGACAAAAGGAGAAAAGCAGAGGATGCACAACTTCACTTTGGGACACAACCTGTATCCCAACATATGCATCTTCCACCCATCTCCTGTGAGCAGAGCAACTTGGGAACTCTGTGCTAAGAACTGACTTGGTACAAGCTGAAAAGGTCAGCAGGACAGAGCATCACAGCCCTCTTTTACAGCATTGACTCCACCTGTTCTTTGTTAGTTAACATCACAGTTTGCAGGAAATTGGTGCCTGTCTGTCAGATACCACATTCCCAGACAAACTGCACATCCCTTTTACAGCCCCAACACAGAGCAGTGAAGATACCTGACCATTCCATGGTGGGCATGACCTGGGAAGTGCAGAGGCTGCTGGACAAGTCAGGGAGAGAAACATGGCAAGGGTAAAACACTGATGTGAATTCACTTATTCCCTGATCTCTGTGGTGTAATGAAAACAATTAGAGACGACTCCAAGAAACAAGTCATTCATGCCCTCATGACCTAAACAGGACTGTCATGAAGGAGGCAGGACTGGATTTATCACGTGTTCCATCTCCTAAATAAAACTGTAATTAGTTAATGCCTTGCATGAATTTTATTTTGAGATGCCTTGAGGAGTTTTTTCCCCTGTGTTAAGGCACTAAGATCTACAACCAAGTCATGGGGGGTTTCCAATGGAGCAAGTGCATCCCTTGCTCTGAATCACTTCACAGGGCTGCACCACAGAGGCCCAGCCCTGCTCTAGCCAGGAACAGGTACAACAAGCCAACACACTTTCCAAGACAACTGGCTACTGACCTACACCTCAAAAAATTACATGCTTATTTCTCAAACCAGCTCAAAATTTGGACTCTAACACACTTGATTGGTGTGCAGATCTGTTTTCCATTGAGTGTTTAGATCTGGGAAACATGGCTTTGATTAAAAGTGGGCAACCCCCCAACTGCAGAGAATTTTCACATAACTGCCTGGCAAAAAAAAAAAAAAAAAAAAAAAAAATAGAGCTGCAACAGTTATTACCATTCATCAGAACTTCTGCCTTGTTCCCTGAGGAATTGCCTGATTCCCCCACGTACACCTGAGAACTGGGATGCTCAAGGTTAACAGCATGGCAACTGCCACACAACACAGAGAAACACTGAGACATCCAACATTTTACCAATTACAGCTCTTTCCACTGCCTGCTAGACACAGTTGTTTTGCCTTAGCTGATGCTGGGCTCCAGTATCTTTTGCTTTTTCTATCTTTTTTTTTTTTAAATAAAACAAAACAACAACAACAAAAATTAATCAACATTCTTAACTTAGTTACAGCGAGATGGAAAGAAGAGTGACAGGTGAGACAGTCCCAGAGACTGTGGGTCTAATCCTGCTACATTTCATATGGATGACAAGAACAGACAGGGCAGGAGCCAGCAGCACACGGTCAGGTGAGTACACTTTTGAGCAGGGGAAACCACGGATAAGTGACAGAATTTATCCACTATCCCCTTGCTCTGAACCATTCCAGGGATTATTTTGCAATCATCCAACATTTGGCCCAAACAAATGGATTTAGCAGGAATTTCACACCCAAAAAAAAAGACAGAAAACCAAGGTCCTGCTCTAATGCTACTGAAGGCAACGCCACAAGGGCAGGCAAGCAGAATCAAGCCACAGCAGCAGAGCCCTCTCAATTCAGCCAGGTCCAGGCTTGATTTATCACATTTATTAACAAAGTCACACTTCTCCCCGCTTTGGTAGAAACCCCTCTCTACCAAAGGTTTCCAATCAACCACGCCCTGCACACATGCTGCAGTTTTGCACTTGCTAAAGACGCACAAAAAGGAACCTCAAATTACCTGCTAATTTAAGTTTGGGACACCTGTGAACAGCTGCCTGACCTCCTGTTTCAAGCCCAACAACACCCGACCCAAGAGGGAGCCGCGTTCAGGACTGGCCTTTCCCCAGGACTGGCCTTTCCCCAAGCTCCCCGAGCCCCCGGGCCGGCAGTGCCAGCACAGAAGGAACATTGAGGGACACTGAGGAAGTGCAGCAGGACCACCCAACCTCCAGCCCAGGAGCTTCACTCCTGGGATCCCAGTCCCCTGCACGCCCGGGGCGAGCTGCAGCACAGCACAAAGGTTTCTGCAGTGACCGCCAGAACAAAAGGGTATTTCCCAGGCCTGGGAGAGGCCACGGGCTCTCCACAGACCACAGGAAATATGATCCAAGCCAGCTGAAGTATCTAAATATGCACAACTGTCAAACTGCATTTAGGGATGGCTTTTTGTTTCTCTTTCTTTTAACTTTGAAATTTTCTAATTTTTTCTCAGTGGCCACATTAAAAGGAAGAAAACATCTCGTTTTCACTTTCCAGAAGTTCTGAGGTGTCACAAGTGAAACAGTTCAACAATTAAATAAATGTTTGGATGGCCAGGAAAACATCTGAAAGTCCCTAGCAGGACTTCCTCCATAGCCATCTACTTTTCACAAAAACTATAAACACATTTTGAACTGAAACACACCTTGTTCAGCCAAATTCTTAAAAGACCAATGTTACATACCAGGCACAACCTTTTATAACCTGTTAAATGCCTCCTTGTTGTCCATTTGATCCACTCCCTGGCTATTTCATCACAGTATGTGATATTAATATTCTTTACACTTGCACACTGCCTTCCCTGCACTTCTCCCAACATTCACAGACACCCACATCAGCCCTCACAGCTGCATTTCAGTGCTGCTGCTTGCAATTAAAGACTTTACACTTAATCATCTCCCCCAAATCCAGCCTTAAGTATTCATATTGTTACTCCAACCTAATCACATCCCCCTTTCACAGTTATTTGGTTTCCCATCCCTGGCACTTGGAGGAACTCAATTCTCTGTTGGGTACCTGAGCTCCCAAAAGCTCACCAGGAGTGCACAGGCAGTGCATGGCACCCACTGGCAGAGCCCAGCCCAGCTCAGCCCTGGTGGCAGCACCAACAAAACAGCCCAATATATCCCTTCATCCAAGCCAGGCAGGAGCTGCCACTTCTGCCCCTTCTCTCAGCAGCAGGGAGGGTCAGGGCTCACACCTGAGGGCACTTGTAGGCACATGTGTCCCACCACAGCCCCAGCACCACAAAGGTTCAAACCCAGCTGCCTTCAGGTTCTCGTGCAAAACAGGCCAAAAGGAACTTTTCCAGCATCTCAAATTTGGAAATAGGTGTCACAAGCAATAAATCCTTACCCCTAGCTGAGTGCCCCTGTGTGAGCCCTTCCATGTTTTACAGGCACAGTAGTTCTCAGCTCAGCATTAAAGGAGTGTTTGTGCTCTGGGGTGCTGGGGTTTTTTCCTTAATGACTCATAGGCCTTTTCTTAAAAGTTCACTGGAACACGTAAATGTGACATTAGAGATTTAGTAAAATTGTTCCAAAAAACAAGGAATGATGTTTCAGACAATGTGAAACACTCCAGCTGGAAGAGATACACGGCTTTCTTGGCAGTTTTCTTGTGCTCCTCTGTCTCAGCACAGTAACAGGCAAGGCTACACTGATAGGGAGTTAAAGCAACACAGTGAGGTTAATAGGAAGAGATAACACATACCACAGAATGGAACTATCTGCTCCAATGCACAAAAAAAGGACAAAATGCACTTCCAGAGACAGCATTCACACAGGCACAGTGAAAAATTGCATAAAAATCCTGCCAAACACCACATTTATTGGTCCCTCATCAGCACATTTGCTAATTTTGTTCAGAGATGAAGGCTGCTCCCTAATAAGCAACAGGAATCCTGCTGCCAGCCTTGGGAGCCATCACACCCCTGGAGCACCTCCAAGCAATGCCACATCCCAGCCCCAGGTACTCTGCCCTGTCAGCACTTGAACCTTCCAGGCAGCTGAGCACAGCCCTCCAAAGAGAGCCTTTTTAAGCTCATAATAAAACTTACAGACATCCTACACATTCCTGCACTTCATCCTTTTATACTGCTTCAGTTTTGGTTTATATCACACATTCCCATCCCTGTCAGAGAGGAGGCACTTTGTCCAGGATGGGCACAGAAATCAAACACCACATTATGCCCTCAGACACCGAGTTTCTCCAGACACAGAATGAGACTGTTTTGGACACAACCAGTGCCAACAGCAGAACTGCTCCACTCTGACAGGCTGTGAGACAAACACAGACCTTTGGACACCAAGGGAGGGACTGTACCTCCCCTTCCCCCAGCAGGGCCCACAGGGTTCCAACACCTCCATCCCAACAGGGACAGCTGCCCAAGCACCTCCTCGGAGGGCACTGCAGGATTGCACCCTCTGCCAGTGCCCAGGCTGGGTCTGGGACAAAAGACATGCCTTTCCAACCTTGTGGGGATCCAGGTGCTGCCAAGGACACTCCCAGACTGTGACTCTGCCAATGTGATTTGGAGTACTGTCCTGAGAGAACTTTTGGGACATGTG
Organism: Lepidothrix coronata; assembly: GCF_001604755.1. Classification (NCBI taxonomy): domain Eukaryota; kingdom Metazoa; phylum Chordata; class Aves; order Passeriformes; family Pipridae; genus Lepidothrix; species Lepidothrix coronata. Next base: position 42,075 of record NW_016690312.1, on the reverse strand, counting down.
ATGTAGGTAGGAGGTCAAGCCCAGGCCTGACTAAACATCTGCATAAGTGTTCTGGTTTTAGTAAAACTCTTTGGCTTATCACTGTTGCTTTATTTCCTTTTCACTGCTGAACAACCCTATTATACACCTGGAAATTACTTTACCAGGTTTGGGGTTTTTTTAATAATAATTTTAGCATTTTTTAGAAGTAATCAATCTAGTATTAGCAAATTCTCTTCCTCTGAGAGTGCTTTCTAAGCATCCAATATCCACATGGCTGTAAGAGACGTTTACATCCAAATTTATTAACTGTGGATATTAAGGATTTCAGCCCAGCATCTTTGCTGCTACCACAAAGCCATCAGTGGTAGCACACAAAC
>NW_016690312.1:31346-41676 GCF_001604755.1 Lepidothrix coronata | reverse complement strand
AGATGTAAAAATGATACAACTTCAGAGGTGTTTTCATTAAAAAACATCAACTTCAATCACACTGTAACAACAGCTACTTTGACAGTTACCTGTTCCTTCACAGCAGGGTCACATTTCTACTCTGCAAACTACAGAGGCCACGGAATCCATTAAACTCATTAAATTGGGATTTACTCCAAATTCACACGTCACTGTGTACAAATCTCCAGTGTGTGACTGAGCATCAAATGGGACATTTGCACACATAAATCTTTGTGGAAGATCCAGCACAGAGGAAACAACTGCCAATACAAGTTAAACTCTGCTGGAGAACCGCTTTTTCCTTTCAGTCTGGCTTAGGGGGTCTCCCTGAGCCCTCTAAGGGAGCAGAGCTGACTGGGTTGGGGCGATGGACATGGGGTGTGTTTAAAAGCCTGATGTTACTTCTGGGAATTTGAGAGCCTTTTACTTGAGGAATGCAGTACAGACCTGGCTCAGACCTTGTGACAGAGCCCTAAAAGCCGAGCAGACCCAAGGAATTGCTCAGTGTTTCACACAGAGGCCTCGTGGCTCTGCAGCCACGTGGGGCACAGCACGTCCAAACCAAACTCCACAGGCTCCACTCAGCCCTTGCCAACCCTCCCTCCCCCTGGCACACTCCTGCACGCCCAGGGATGACCTTCACTGGGGGACACTCACAGGGACATTTCCCAAACCGTGAGGCAGCAGCAGAGGGTGACAAACCAGGAGTTCCCACAGCACAGCAGGACTTGTGCCTATGCCAGCCCTTGTATCACAGATCCAACCGCCTGCACTGGAAACCTCACCTGCCCTAGCAAAACACAGGGCAGTTCTTTGGAAGCCACCATCCCCCCTTGCAGGCAGTGCTTTTACAACAATGCAGAGAGAGCCCAAGAGTAAAAGCACAAATAAAAAAAAAAGAAACAAAAAAACCACTTGCCATCAAACAATACCCCTATTCACAGTCAAGTTTCCTGCAACTGAAGGTAAGAAAGCTTTCGCCCCCATTCATGTAACACAGGCCTCTATCAAGTTATAGTCACCCAAATTCCCATTCCATGTTAATTGTACACATTACACACATCCAGTACTTGTTAAAATATAAACACATATTCTGCATCTCTCCCCTTCTGTTATTACATATGACACAGTTTATCACTTCCCAACCTCAGGGAGGCTCACAAGCACGTGCATGGCTAGCAGGGACTGCAAGAACCCATCCAGGACCACTCCCACATCCTTCATAGCACATTTCATACCACAAACAATGCTATGTTGACTTGTGTTATCACGCTTATTTTTTGCAGCCTCTTCTTTCCATTGAATTCTTTCTATATTCTCTCCCCTGCCTTCCTACTCCCTCCCTTCGAATGATCCTCTTTTCTCTCTCACTATTTACCATTATTTCCTGGACCCATTCAGGAGGGCAGGCTCCTGGTAGCTCGAGCCATGAGGATGCTGCTGATTCACACTTACCCAGCACCTCTCACTGTAGCTCTTCCTGCCCCTTCCCCAGTGAACACACACCTCCCTTGCCTGACCCCTTTTTTTGAGGGCTGTCTTGCATTTTGGCTAGAAAAGCCTGACTGCTCTCGACTCAGTTTCAGCAACATATCTGGGAGATCAGCAAAACCAAGCTCTGAGGTACATGGCCTGTTTGAACCCTTCAGGAGACCACAGCATGGAAGTTTATTTCTATTTAGATGTTTGCTCATCAAAAGCAGATTTTTCACAGAACAGCCTCAGCTGCAAATGCTGAAGGATCTCAGCTGAGTACCAATGTTGAATTGATTTCCAGGACCAGAAATATAAAGTAATTCTCAGATAATAAATCTTTGCTTATTTCCAAAACCAGTATGATGTATTAACCATTATCTCTATTTTGATAGAAACAGGGAAGATCTAACAGTTCTCAAAGAAAGCTTCAGGAACCTCTAAGACTGAAAAGAGCACTTTAACAAATCTCCCAAGTGTTCCTGTCACACACTGCCAGCTTCCCTAAATTTCATTCAGATTTTCCGATTTCATCTCTAAGCAATGCAGCTTGTGAGATGACCACTGTTACCTGTGTTAACTTTGATCTCACCTGCACACACAGAACAAACATGAGCACACAGCTCTGAACTCATGAGCACACTGTAGGGCTCAAAAGCTGATCCAGATTTACACTGATGACTATGAATGTCAAGGGCAGAGAGGGCCTGGATGGGTCAAGGGATCTACTTCTTCCCTTCATCTACCTACCAGGCCAAAGGCTTTTCATCAGGATTTCTTGATGGAGCTCCAAAAAACGTGTGCCAGGTGGCTTTCTGGGAAGACCCGGGAGCTCTCAAGAGTCAAGCCTCCTTGCAAGGATAAGCATGGGCTATTGCTAGAGAGAGGACTAAGAGTTATGAACAGAAACCAGACTCTGTGTCTCATTCTGCCACATCAACCCATCCCTGCTTCACCTGGTAAACCTCGCACAGGACACCAGGAAGGGGCCGTTTTCCACAGGGTGAAAGGGTTGGACAAAGATGCCTGAGGAAGACAAGAAAGGTGCCAGCTCTGTGACAGGACTGCTTGTTTCTCCCTGAGGAGCAGCACAGGAGGGATGAACTTGCTGTGCTCTGCACACCAGCTGTGAGAGATAGGGAGGGAGGGACTGTGGGAAGGGAGGTGGCAGCAAGGGGTGGGGAAGGCAATGAATGTGCCGAGATGGGGAAAAGCACCTTCACAAAGGGCACTGGCTGCACAGGGGTGCTGAAGGACAACAGCACAGTTGCAAACTTGCTCGTCTCTCTCCAGGCTTTGCACAGGCAGGAGTCCACACTCCACTACCTCCCTGGGCTCACAATGCCTCTTGCATCTTCTCTTTAGTTGAAGATAATTAAGTCACTGCTTGTGCTGGATCTCACCACCCTGACCAAGATGAGCAGACAGCCCTTGTGGGGCAATGGCTGCAGCACAGGGGCTGTCAGGAGCAGGTGACTGCTGCCTGCACCCCTCTGTCAACTCTGCTTCCATTTCTGACAACACACCAGTGGAGTCCCAGGACACACAGAGAAATCTTGTTCAAAAACAACAGTCAAATCAGCATAACTGCTCAGCACAATGACATTTCCCTGCCCAGTAGGTGACAAGCCATGGGTTTACAGTCAGTCCCTCAAGGACTGCATGACTTTGATGAGCATGCCAAAATCCAACTTTTGCCTTAAATTGTTTTTTTCAACACCTAGACATCAGACTGAAGAATTCTGCAAAGTAAGTAGGATTTAAGACAGCTCCTGAGCTGATGACTTTCCAACACCCACAAATGTCCTGTTGACACCTCAGGAGGAACATTCAATTTCAAGAATATTCCTGAAACAACTCTGACAATTCACCTCACCATGTATGAATGTTGAGCTGAGAACAGTTATGAAAGTGAGTGAAAGTACTTTTTTATTATGTCTCTTCTCAGCATCTACCACTAAACTAAGCACATTTACTAAACTGTCAGTGCCTTGGCAGGAGACAGACGGGGGTCTCAGAGAGTTGAGGATGAAGCAGTTTGGGCAGGGGCTGCACAGGAGGCAGCTACAAGGGAACGAAGTCCCAGAACTTTGCTCAATCCAAGTGCAGCCTGCTGCCAAAGGAAGGGTCCCAGCCTCCCGGAGCCCTCTGTCTGCACCCTCTGCCTTGGGTCAGCTCCAGCCATCTCTTCAAGAAGGATGAACAACCCTCCCTCCCTCCTTCCTTCTCTGCAGCCTTTGTTTTGTGTCAGATCAGTGGGTGCATGTGGCTGCAATGTGTTGCTGGGAGCACCTGGAAGGGCAGGGTGCTACCCCTCAGCTGTGCAACTGGGCAGAGCCCTTCCCTGACAGCACCAGCATCTTTGGTCAGATTAAACCAGTTGCAGAAGGGCATCTTCCTTCTCTCTACCTTTGCACTGAAGCCTGCGAGGAGATAGGGAGGATGGAGGAGGTGAAGCAGTAAAGCCAAGCTCCCAGCACAGTACTGCTCAGAGCTCTTCATCCCAGCATGGGCAGACAGCTGTCAGTGCACCAGACCTGAGGGCCTGCACACTGCTGGGCTCCCCCAGAGCCCCTCCAGCGCTCAGACCCTCCACCATGTATTTATCTGTCCCAGACTATAGGTTCCTCCTGCAGCAAAGTATTGAGGTGTAGGAAAGATCCAGGGACTACCAGCACAAGTGTGGTTAGGGGAAGACTCAAACAGACCCACAACCAGACTGAAGGCAAGGTAGAACTGTTCCTTCTCCACACGGGACTGGTTAGTCCTGTACCCTCAATTTCAAAACAGCACACTGCTCAGTTTTCAGTTTTACTGGGTGCTGGAGCAGAACAACAATGATGACAGGACACAGTAAATACCCAGTGTCCTCATATTTACTCACTGGACAGTTGATCTCATCTAATTAAGGAGCATTAAACCATCTCCTCTCTTTCCTCTACCTTGTTAGACTATTGGCTCAACAATTCTGTTCTCCACAGGCATCACAGAACACCCACGGCTGCCTTTGGAGTGTGCCAGACACCAGTGCTATAGGAGTGAAAGCGTAAGCAAAGACTTCACAGCTGTAGCCTGTGCAAGCTGCTCTACAAATCAAGGCATTTTCACTGCCTCCTTTTATTAATGTTGTTTAAGACCCTCTCAGGTAAATCTAACTAAACAGCAGACTTCTCCCCCTCCTTGTCTCTGACCCGATAGCCTGTGGTCATCCCTGCCAACCTCCTGTTCACTTGCTCAGCCAAAGCTCAGCATTCACCTACATGGATGATCTGAACCAAAAACATGGGATCAAGTCCACCAGGATTTATCAAATCCTCAACAACTCACAGAAATCAACTTTCTCTTTCAAAGCACTCCAGGTTTCAGGGTTTCATCTGCTTCCAGGGTGCAAGTCACCTCAGTGCTTCTTTGTGCTGCTCCACCACATGCTCTCTAGGCACAAAGGCACAAGCTCACTGCTCATCCTACACTGGCTGCATCTCCCGAGGTTTGGAGCATGCTGCAACATGTTGCTATGGAATATACCTGCAAGCAGTAACACTTGCAAACTCTTATAAATAAGAAAACCCACCCACAACAGATTCCCCTTGGCTCTTGGAGTCCCTGATCGCACACTCAGCTTTCCCAGGCCACTGGAAACACCTCCCAGAGGCTCAGGACAGATAACTTGTTTCTTACACTGAATAATCTTATTTCTCAGTCTCTCTCTGAATATCATGTCAGTTTGGAAGGTAACATTTCCTGCAGTTCGCGTGTTCCAAGCCCTCCCATCCAGCTCCTGCAATACTCAAAGTGAACCGTTCCTGCCCCTCGGGGGGAGGAGCACCGTGCCAGGTGCCAACACTTCAAGAGATGCAGCAATTGATGATCATCAGCTTTCTTTTGAACCCCAGACAGATGAAGGCAGGCAGTAAACACTGCACTCAGCTTCCTTTGTCTGGGCACAAAAGCTTGTAGAAATTATGCCACTGCAGTTTACAGAAGGGTTTTCCCAGTTGTGAGGGTACTGCTAACTTAGTACCTCCACCGACCGGCCCAGCTCTACCTCCCTACAAGCATCTCCCAGACAAACGCAGGGAGCCCTGCAACTCCTTCCTTCCATGTACAGAACGCTAATGCCGCTCCAAAACCAAGCTGCATCTCGTGTTTAAATCAGGTAACACACGTCTCCATCTCAGGAGCGCTCACGCCGCTCAGGAATCCCACACAGCCAGAGAGCCTCTCCCCGCGCCCGGGCAGCACACAAAGGCACGGAGATAACCATTCCCTCAAAGGCCACACACGGGGCTCGCTCATCCACAGCCCCTCACCTTCCCAGGCCTCCTCCCCCCTCCTCCCAGGGAGCTCTTACATCTCCGCTTACAGCCCTCACTCCTCGTTCAAGCAGGGAACGAACTCTCCGAGGGCTGCCCGGCTCATCCCCAGTGCAGGACAAACGTGGCACTATTTGCACGCTCCACCATCAACTTTTCACGGGCATTTCTGGCCTTTGCCACACAGTGCAACGTAAAGACAGGTGAGCTTAATCCCAACTACTGTGGTTACAAAACATGTTCACTCATTTCAAGAAGTTAATTTTCTTCCGTAAAGAAGCAACAAAAACCCAGGAAAAGACAAAGGGGCCGATTTATCCTCAGCAAGGACTGAGGGCTCTCCTCCAAACTGCTCTCTGATCCCAGGGATGACACGGACCCCTGGCAGCCTCGTGTGCTCAGCAGACCCTGCAAAGCCTCGCGGGGCAGAAACAATGCTGGGCTCCCACAGGTGCTCTCAACTAACACAAAGATTGCATCGAACGAGGCACTAAAAATTGCTTCACCATCGCCTACAAGAGTTACCATAGACTGAGAGCACCATCGCAAACACCACAGGCTCTGGGATGCTGGAGGTTTAGGGGGAAGCTTCAGCAGCCCATGAGGAAGGCAAAGGAGAAAGTCACTGTAAGCCCCTGCTGCACAAACAGCTCCCGTAACATTTCAGACAAGCCTCCCATCCGCACGTGGAAAGGAAGCATCACACATCCTGGCAAACCGCGTTAGGAGCAGAGACGAGAGAGATCACATACCAGGAACGAGCTATGGTGCAAGCATTTCTGACACCAGACAATGTTTGTGGCGACACGAGACTTCTGCAGTCACCTGGTCCAGAGCAGCCCCGGGCACCGCACACCCGCCCTGTCCGCGGCCAAAGCCCCCCGGCCCGCACGCCCTCCAGCCGCCCGCTCCCCCCCTGCCCCACTCACCGAAGTACTCCTTCTTCATGTGCATCTCCAGCTCCTTCTCCAGCTCCAGCGTCAGCGCCTCCAGCCGCCTCTCCGCCTGGCTGGGGCCGCTCTCCCGGCACGGCGTCACCTGGTAGGGGAGCTTGAATTTGGGAGCCGAAGCGGAGCCTTTGGTCGGGCTGTAGGCGTAGGGGGGCGGCGGCTCGGGGGCGGCCGGGTGCTGCTGGTCGTGCCGCGGCGGGGACTGGGCATGGATGCGGTGGTGCACGTCCAGCTCGGGCACCGCGCCGTCCTCCTGCAGGCCGGGCCCCAGCAGGGAAGAGCGGGGCGAGGGCAGCTGCAGCTCGGGGTAGGCGCTCATGGAGCCGCGGGAGCTCCGCGAGCTCTGGCTGGAGATGCTGGAGCGGGGGCTGACCACGGCGGGGGCACGACCACCCTCGGGGCCGCACAGGCTGGAGCGGGGGCTGGCCAGGGCGAGCCCGGGGCCGCCCGCCCCCTCGGGCTCGGCGCTGCCCGACGGGCCGTACCTGGAGTCCGAGTAGCTGGAGCGGGGGCTGGCGGTGCAGGAGTACTGGCTGGCAGTGCTGGAGCGGGGGCTGGCGTGGCGCTGGTCGTAGCCCATGCTGATGCCGCTGGTGCGGTTGCTGCTGGGCTTGCTGCCGCCGCCGTCGTAGCCGGTGAGGCTGGCGCGGGGGCTGGAGTGCTTGCTGGTGTCGCTGGCCGTGCTGGCGTAGCTGGAGCGGGGGCTCAGGGCGGCCCCGTCGTACTGCACCAGGCTGGCGCGGGGGCTGCCGAACTTGTCCTGCCCGGGCACCACCAGGCTGGAGCGGGGGCTGGAGAACTTCTCGTAGGACAGCGCGGCCGCGCCGCCCAGGCTGGAGCGCGGGCTGGAGAACTTGCCGTGCTCGGCGGCGGGGCCGGGCGGGGCGGCGGCCAGGCTGGCCCGGGGACTGGCCGCGCCGAACTTGCCGTCCGGGCCGCCGGGCGCCCGCCCGCCGCCCTTGGCCACGTAGCCGCCGTCGAAGGCGCTGCCCGCGGCGTAGCGATAGCCCTCGGCCGAGTAGCGCTTGCCCTTGTCGGCGAAGCCGCTGTAGCAGGGCAGCGCCACCTCGGAGCGGGTGCACAGCCCCTCCTCGCAGCACGGCTCGGCCGCGCGGCCGTTGGCGCGGAGCGGGGCGGCTTTGCCGCAGGGGGCGGCGGGGAAGCCTTCGGCGGGCGGCGGCGCGGCCGAGCCGTTCATCTTCCGGCCCCGCTGCTCCGCCGTCATGTGGGCGGCGATGACCCGCTTGGTCTCCTCCAGGTCGGGGTGCAGCGCCAGGTCCCGGCGGCCGCCCCGGCCGTACGGACCCTCCGGGCAGGGCTCATACAGGGACAGGTCCTCCATGAACTTGGTGGCCTTCAGTGCCATGTCCTCCTCGTACTTCTCCATGCTCGGCCGGAGCCCGGCGGCCCGGGGCGGGGGAGGGCGGCGAACTCTCCGCGAAACCGCAGCCCGGAGCAGAGAAAGAAAAGGGGGGGGGCGAGGGGGGGAATCCAAAAAAATCCCTAAATCCAGCAACACAAAAACCAGCCCAAAAGAAAGCCCCTTCCCGCGGTCCTGGCGGGGCAGCGGCGGGACGCGGCTCCTCCTGCGGGGGCTGCGGGGCGCGGTCACCCGGGCGGCATCCCGCGCTGGGGGCTCGGAGCGGCCGGGCTGCCCGCGGAGCGCGGCCGGCGCGGTCGAGTAGCCCCTGTGTCACTTTCCAGCCTTAAATAAGTTGCCCGGTCCAGTCAATGGCGCGCTGCGCGGAGGAATTTGCGCTCGGCGGGTCCCGGCCCCCGCCGCCCCCGTTGTCCGCCCCGCGGCGGGGCCGCGGCCCGCCCGCACCCCCGGGCGGGGGGGAAGGCGGCGGCCGGCCCGGAGGGGCTTCGCGGCGCGGCGAGCGGAGCGCGGGGCGCGGCGAGCCAGGGACTCCTTTGTGTGGGGCAGGAATGCGAGGAAGGAGACTGGGCGCTGCGTCCCGCTGGAATGTAGTTAATGCCGGAGCCAAACAATGATTTTCCCCGAGTCAGGCAGGGAGAGGCGGCCGCGGCGCTGCTCGGCGGCGGGGTCGGCAGCTCCCTCCTCGGCTGGGCTGGCCGAGCCCGGCCCGGCCCGGGCGGTGCCGCTGCCCCGGCGGGGCTGTCACCGCACCCCGCTCCCGCGGAACCCGCGCTCGGGGCGCCCCGTCGGGAGCGCTCGGGGGTCCTCGCCCCGCGTGGAACTTTCCGGGACCCGCGGCCTCGTCCCGGGGAAGAGGCGGCTCTGCCCACCCACCCCCGACCGGGGTGCGCCCCGGGCAAGAACCGACATCTCGGCGGTGCTGCGGGGCCGGGGGTGCGGGAACAGCCCCGCACCTGTGCGGAACCCCCAGCACTGGCCAGGTGACTGCTGAAAGGACCTGTGCTTGTAGCACGGCAGCTGAGGGTTGCTGCCAGTTATTTATTAAGCCTTAAAAAAAAAAAAACAAAAACAAACAACAACAACAAAAAAAACCCCAAACCAAAAAAACCCACGCAGTGCTAAGACATATGATAAACATATTGTGGCCTAAAGCAATCTGTGAGCTGACGGGAGTTTAAAAAAGCAGCTACTGTCTGTGTAACTCCGAGAGCTTCATCTGTTGATCGGTAACAAAAGCCCCAGCACTGCTTTCCCATTTACATCTGTGTGCTCACGGAAAAGGCTGTCAGAAAACCACCCCAAAACAACTACTGAGCCGAGACCCCCGATACTAAACTGCAGCCTACAGTTAATTTTTTTGGCAACTAAGCTGCAACTCTCTGACAATCATTTGTGTCGATGGCAGAAATGCTGACAAGGCCCTAGCAAGGGGTACCTGAGGAGTGTCCTTTCACTGCTGGGTGCTGGGCACCCTGGGAAGAGAGAAATATGTCGCAAGTTTGAGCTATAGGCACTGCTGTGCCAAGAACATTTTATTCTGTTATCATACCTAATTAAACATTAAAAGCAACTGTGTACTCAGAAATGTCCCCAGCTGTGGAGGGCAATTGATTGGCAATCTGTTTGCTTGTGTGTGCAAAAAAAAAATCCAACAAACCATGTAAATGTGCAAAGCAAGATCTGAAAAGCAAATCTGTTAGACATGGCAGAGGCAATCCACTGTCAGTGTGCACACCCGTAGGCAAACACCACTGCTCTTGGGAGTCAAGTGCTCTTTTCTGTGTTCACATCTTTCATTACACTTTTTGCCCATCTCCTAAACAAGCTGTTACCACATGCTCCTGCAGCTTTACTACTTGTGGAACAAGTTACACTTCACCTGTAGCCCACAGGTGTGTGATGGAGAAGAGGCCTGTTGCAGTTGTGTCCTGGTGCAGACCATGCCCAGCTCACACAGCACAGGGCCCTCAGCAGGAAATGTGCCCCAGCACCGAGCGGGATCAACCAGTATTCCAGTGCCTGTCCCACTGCAGCCTTGGGATCAACCAGTATTCCAGTGCCTGCCCCATTGCAGCCTTGGGATCAACCAGCATTCCAGTGCCTGTCCCATTGCAGCCTTGGGATCAACCAGCATTCCAGTGCCTGTCCCATTGCAGCCTTGGGATCAACCAGCATTCCAGTGCCTGTCCCAC